>NC_043974.1:1326739-1481973 GCF_902148855.1 Sphaeramia orbicularis | reverse complement strand
GCTGTAGTTCAGTTGTAGTTTAGTTTTAGTTCAGTTGTAGTTTAGTTTAGTTCAGCTGTAGTTCAGTTGTAGTTCAGTTGTAGTTTAGTGGTAGTTTAGTTGTAGTTCAGTTGTAGTTTAGTTTAGTTGTAGTTTAGTTGTAGTTCAGTTGTAGTTCAGTTTTAGTTTAGCTGTAGTTCAGTTGTAGTTCAGTTGTAGTTCAGTTGTAGTTTAGTTTAGTTCAGCTGTAGTTCAGTTGTAGTTCAGTTGTAGTTTAGTTGTAGTTTAGTTGTAGTTCAGTTGTAGTTCAGTTTTAGTTTAGCTGTAGTTCAGTTGTAGTTCAGTTGTAGTTCAGTTGTAGTTCAGTTGTAGTTCAGCTGTAGTTTAGCTGTAGTTCAGTTGTAGTTCAGTTGTAGTTTAGTTGTAGTTCAGTTGTAGTTTAGTTGTAGTTCAGTTGTAGTTTAGCTGTAGTTCAGTTGTAGTTCAGTTGTAGTTCAGTTGTAGTTTAGTTGTAGTTTAGTTGTAGTTCAGTTGTAGTTTAGTTATAGTTCAGTTGTAGTTTAGTTGTAGTTTAGTTGTAGTTCAGTTGTAGTTCAGCTGTAGTTTAGTTGTAGTTCAGTTGTAGTTCAGTTGTAGTTCAGTTGTAGTTTAGTTGTAGTTCAGTTGTAGTTTAGTTGTAGTTCAGTTTTAGTTCAGTTGTAGTTCAGTTGTAGTTTAGTTGTAGTTCAGTTGTAGTTCAGTTGTAGTTCAGTTGTAGTTCAGTTGTAGTTTAGTTGTAGTTCAGTTGTAGTTTAGTTATAGTTCAGTTGTAGTTTAGTTGTAGTTTAGTTGTAGTTCAGTTGTAGTTCAGCTGTAGTTTAGTTGTAGTTCAGTTGTAGTTCAGTTGTAGTTCAGTTGTAGTTTAGTTGTAGTTCAGTTGTAGTTTAGTTGTAGTTCAGTTGTAGTTCAGTTGTAGTTCAGTTTTAGTTTAGCTGTAGTTCAGTTGTAGTTCAGTTGTAGTTCAGTTGTAGTTCAGTTGTAGTTCAGCTGTAGTTTAGCTGTAGTTCAGTTGTAGTTTAGTTGTAGTTCAGTTGTAGTTTAGTTGTAGTTCAGTTGTAGTTCAGTTGTAGTTCAGTTGTAGTTTAGTTGTAGTTCAGTTGTAGTTCAGTTGTAGTTTAGTTGTAGTTCAGTTGTAGTTTAGTTGTAGTTCAGTTGTAGTTCAGTTGTAGTTCAGTTTTAGTTTAGCTGTAGTTCAGTTGTAGTTCAGTTGTAGTTCAGTTGTAGTTCAGTGGTCTCTTTTCTCTTCTTCTCTGTGCTCCTATTCAAATCAATCCCAGACAGGACTCTGCTGCTTTAGTCTCCATGTTTCCAGGTAGAGTGGGGACCAGAAGACGACTGGAAACCACAAGTGAACACAAGTGACGGAGCAAAAAGTGTCGTATGGAGACAGCACAGAAAACTGAGAGAGACAAAGAAATCCATTGAACATCAATCTGACATTGACAAAGACCAAAACCAAGGGAATTTGATCCAGAATTTGTATCTGTTTTAGTTAGTTTAGTAAACACACAATACAGTTTCAGTTAGTTATGGTTTTTATTCTTTTAATTATAGTTTTTATTTATTTCAGTTAATGAAAATGTTTTTACAATTCTAGTTTTGGTCATTTCGTTAGTTTTCGTTAACGATAATAACCTTGCTAGTTACATGACCATAAAAGTCCAGTAACTGGGAGTAATCGGATAATTGTAATAATCAGGTCTGATGTAATTTACATTCACTTCAGAAATACGCTAATCAATAAACCCTGGTTTAGACGCTCCAGTCTATGATCAGATTTCTTTTGGAGTACTACGCACATACTACGTAGTGATGGTCAACTTAAACCTCCTGTTCTTGTCTCCACATGTTTGATACGTCACTTCCATTCTCTGTGACTTTAATTATTTATACATGTGCAGACGTAACACAATGAAATAACTCCGATTAACCTGCATGGATACATGCATGAAGATACCAGAGCACTGCGGAGACATCTAGGTGAACACAAGTGTCAAGTGTCGTATGGTGACAGCACAGAAAATTACCAGAGCCAAATACATTGATTTACTATCAATCCGACACTGACAAAGACGAAGGAGGACAGGTGTGGCTTCTGTCCTTCTTCACTGCAGTTTTCAGCTCAGTGCAGATGTCACTGCTGACATAAAGGATGGAATCACATTAAAACTGAAGCTGTCACTGAGGATTCAGCCCAGAGTGTGTGTGTTTGGTCCAGTTTGGGCTGTGGATGTGACAGAGGTGGAGCTGGAGTGGACACAGACAAGCCTTCATGTCCCTCACAGTAAAAACCAACCTGCCTTCTCCGTTCTGACTCCTCCTACTTTGGAACTACTTTGTGTTGCTTTCATTTTCACTTCGTCTGTAAACGGCAGCAGCTCCGAGGCTCTCCATGAAGGTAATGTTGGACCTGTTTGACTCTCATGTCCTCCACTGTTGTTTTTTACTTCAGTAGAAACTTGAAGACCTTTAACTGATGGCTTTGCCTCAGGCTGAGCAGCGGTTTACCAGCCACAGCTGGAATACTGGAACAATGTCTGCACTTTTAAACCATGTGCTTCTTATTGTCCAGCTGAGAAATATGAAGAACAACGGTTTGATCTGGTGTCACACAGTCTGTACGCTTCTGCTCTGGGCTTTTATTTTTGGCTTTTCTTCCACAGGTTTCAACTGCTTTTTTTGTTTGTAAAAACAAAACAAAAACTCTACTGGTAAAAAGTCACAAAAGAAACCTCAAGTTTCAAATACTGTAATTAAATACTTTTAGAGAATCAGCTTCTTTTTAAAGTTGTTTGAGTCCATGTTCTCATCCCTCAGGTAAACTCACCCATGTGCAGTAAACCAAAGGCAGAACTGACACCATTAGAACAGCTGTTTGCACTTCCAGTCAGACTAACTTTACTGGAACTAAACCCTGTGTGCATCCAAACACACAACAGTCCAACATTTAACACTCAAACAGCAAGACTAATAGAATAAGATCAAGGAAATATCCTGTGGAATTTTGTCAAAAATTAAACATCCACAAACAGAACAACAGTACATTTCTGTGTTCGTTGTGTGTCAGTTCAGACTCCAAACTTAAAAACAGTTCAAGGAAATCTGGATCAAACCTGACCAAACGTACAGACAGTCTGTGGGTTCAGCTCCTACTCACCTCCACAGTTGGACACAGTTCACAGAATACCCTCTGTCACCCCCCCACCACCCCCCCACCCCGTTTTCACTCATATAGAAACATTTTCCATTCTTTTCTGTAGTTACATCTTCTTGTTTTGTGCAGTTTCCATGGTTTCCTCCAGTATTTACACGTCTGTGTCTGAGGCTTCTGTCTGTGTGTCTGTGTCAGTGGGCGGAGCTCAGAGGACACAGGTGACAGGTGGGCGGAGCTCAGAGGACACAGGTGACAGGTGGGCGGAGCTCAGGAGGACACAGGTGATAGGTGGGCGGAGCTCAGAGGACACAGGTGACAGCTGGGCGGAGCTCAGAGGACACAGGTGACAGCTGGGCGGAGCTCAGAGGACACAGGTGACAGGTGGGCGGAGCTCAGAGGACACAGGTGACAGCTGGGCGGAGCTCAGAGGACACAGGTGACAGGTGGGCGGAGCTCAGGAGGACAGAGGTGATAGGTGGGCAGAGCTCAGGAGGACAGAGGTGACAGGTGGGCGGAGCTCAGGAGGACAGAGGTGATAGGTTGATGGACTCCTGACCCCACATGTATGTTGTTTGATTGACAGCAGACACAGCCAATAGTGTTAGCGCTGTCTCTGCTCTAAAATGCCGGTCATGTTTGGAGGCAGACGAGTGTCCTGCACCGTGGACACACTCAGCCAATCAGATGAGGGACAGCGTCTCAGTGTGTGGGACGTGGAGTAAATGGTCCTGATGCTGTGGAGTCCAACACAAAGAGGGACAGCTGGACACCCTGGACACCCTAGTCTGACCCTGTCTGAAGGGTCTGTGATGAGGCCAGGCTCAGAAGCTGCTGTGAAGCTCAGTGGGTCAACTCAGTGTGGTTGTTGTTGTCGTTGTTAGTGAAGGTCAGGGTGTTGGTCCTCACTGTGCCTGTAAAACTCGTCTGGACGGTTTAGATCAGACTGGACCGTGTGTTGGCCTGGTAACTGAACTATATAACAGTACAAATAAAATCACTGGTCATTTCCTTCAGAATGGTGGATGTGAAGGTCAGCTGCAGGGTGACCACGGCTGCATTTATGCTGCGTTTAAGATGAGAGGGCCAACAGAACACCTGGACTTACAGCTCTGCTGCAGGGGGGTCAAACATGCAACCCACAGGCCAAATCCAGCCCACCAAAGGGTCCAATCTGACCCACCAAAGGGTCCAATCTGACCCACCAAAGGGTCTAATCTGACCCACCAAAGGGTCTAATCTGACCCACCAAAGGGTCCGATCTGACCCACCAAAGGGTCTGATCTGACCCACCAAAGGGTCCCATCTGACCCACCAAAGGGTCTAATCTGACCCACCAAAGGGTCTAATCTGACCCACCAAAGGGTCCAATCTGACCCACCAAAGGGTCTAATCTGACCCACCAAAGGGTCCAATCTGACCCACCAAAGGGTCTAATCTGACCCACCAAAGGGTCCGATCTGACCCACCAAAGGGTCTAATCTGACCCACCAAAGGGTCCGATCTGACCCACCAAAGGGTCTAATCTGACCCACCAAAGGGTCCAATCTGACCCACCAAAGGGTCTAATCTGACCCACCAAAGGGTCCAATCTGACCCACCAAAGGGTCTAATCTGACCCACCAAAGGGTCCGATCTGACCCACCAAAGGGTCTAATCTGACCCACCAAAGGGTCCAATCTGACCCACCAAAGGGTCTAATCTGACCCACCAAAGGGTCCAATCTGACCCACCAAAGGGTCTAATCTGACCCACCAAAGGGTCCGATCTGACCCACCAAAGGGTCTAATCTGACCCACCAAAGGGTCCAATCTGACCCACCAAAGGGTCTAATCTGACCCACCAAAGGGTCCAATCTGACCCACCAAAGGGTCCGATCTGACCCACCAAAGGGTCCGATCTGACCCACCAAAGGGTCCGATCTGACCCACCAAAGGGTCCGATCTGACCCACCAAAGGGTCTGATCTGACCCACCAAAGGGTCTAATCTGACCCACCAAAGGGTCTGATCTGACCCACCAAAGGGTCCGATCTGACCCACCAAAGGGTCTGATCTGACCCACCAAAGGGTCTGATCTGACCCACCAAAGGGTCCAATCTGACCCACCAAAGGGTCTAATCTGACCCACCAAAGGGTCTGATCTGACCCACCAAAGGGTCCGATCTGACCCACCAAAGGGTCTAATCTGACCCACCAAAGGGTCTAATCTGACCCACCAAAGGGTCCAATTTGACCCACCAAAGGGTCTAATCTGACCCACCAAAGGGTCTAATCTGACCCACCAAAGGGTCTAATCTGACCCACCAAAGGGTCCAATCTGACCCACCAAAGGGTCTAATCTGACCCACCAAAGGGTCCCATCTGACCCACCAAAGGGTCCCATCTGACCCACCAAAGGGTCCGATCTGACCCACCAAAGGGTCCAATCTGACCCACCAAAGGGTCTGATCTGACCCACCAAAGGGTCCAATCTGACCCACCAAAGGGTCCGATCTGACCCACCAAAGGGTCCCATCTGACCCACCAAAGGGTCTAATCTGACCCACCAAAGGGTCCGATCTGACCCACCAAAGGGTCCGATCTGACCCACCAAAGGGTCCAATCTGACCCACCAAAGGGTCTAATCTGACCCACCAAAGGGTCCGATCTGACCCACCAAAGGGTCCCATCTGACCCACCAAAGGGTCCCATCTGACCCACCAAAGGGTCCCATCTGACCCACCAAAGGGTCTAATCTGACCCACCAAAGGGTCCGATCTGACCCACCAAAGGGTCCGATCTGACCCACCAAAGGGTCCGATCTGACCCACCAAAGGGTCTAATCTGACCCACCAAAGGGTCTGATCGGACCCCCCAAAGGGTCCGATCTGACCCACCAAAGGGTCCAATCTGACCCACGGGATGAACTAGGCCAGTGTTAAAAATGACACTGAAGACACACTCAACCACGAGTGTTGAACTGGTTTTGGTTCAGGTTCCACAAACAGACCACTGTGATCTAAGGGGAGAATTAAATAAAAAAAACCTAAAGTAAGAACAACAATGAACAGTATGAGCAGAAGAAGCTGTGGAGGGACTGTGGAATCATCTAGAACAGGAGAGAATGGAAAGGACGAACAGAAATGTGTTTAAAAAGAGAAAGAATAGTTTCTAAACAGGTCTGTGGAACATGAAGGATCCCAACAGTTCTGTGTCAAACACAGTCTGGTTTCTGGGAATTAAGACAGAGTTTTGAATTTCATATTTGTTCATGTGTGAGTGGATTAAAGTGAGGACAGACGTGGAGTCTGGATGGAGTGGGACTGGGGGGGGATTATGGGATGGACCTGATGATGCATTTAAGTTACCCACTCCTTTGGCAAAGTTAAAAAAAATAAATAAAAAGAGTACTTTCAGTTGAAATTATTCAGAAATATTGAATTGTGATGGTTGATGTGTTTTTGTTGTTGACTTTATTTTGTATTTGTTGCTATTCTGCTGTGAACGTTCGATGCTGTTCACATTTAAACTGATGTAAACAGAGGATTAGATGAAAAGGAGAGGCAAAAAATAAGCTTTGCTTCTAGAATATTCCTTTTTTTGTTTTTATGTTTATGATTGATGTACTGAGAACAATGACTGATGTAAAACCAAAATAAATTCATTCATTCATTCATTCATTCATTCATTCACTCATCTCAAGGAAAATAATAACATAATCACCTATAAATAATGGCTCCAAATTTTCTTCTTGGTTTAATATGGAAAAAAAAACATGTGATGACTTCAAAATTTTCTTCTTGTTATAGCTCAGAAAATAATATAAAAAAACATTAAATTATGAA
The DNA here is from genome assembly GCF_902148855.1 of Sphaeramia orbicularis. NCBI lineage: Eukaryota > Metazoa > Chordata > Actinopteri > Kurtiformes > Apogonidae > Sphaeramia > Sphaeramia orbicularis. The sequence goes on along the minus strand of NC_043974.1, from coordinate 1,474,979 downwards.
AATATTTACATGAACAAATTATCCTTTAACAATAAAATGAGAATAACCTGAAATGTCTCAAGAAAATTCAGTGCAATTTCAAACATCTTCTGCTTGTTACTAAATGTTGTGTGCCTTTGTAGATCTGACCCATAATGCACATGTATGAGTGGAGGCAGAAGATTATTAAAATTGCACTTAAGTTTCTTATGAAATTTCAGTTTTTTTCAGGTTATTCACATCTTTTTGTTCAGATAGTTTGTAAATGTAAATATTTTTAAAATTTAATGTTTTTGATTTTTTCTGTTTTGTTTCTTTTGCACTAAAAAAAAGAGTAAAAATAGGAGTTGTCATTATTTCTAAGTTATTATCCTAGTATTGTTTTTGGTCCGGCCCACTGGAGGTTCCATTGGCCTGAATGTGGAAGCATGTGTCGAACTAACATGGAAAAGAAGCCCACCAGGTGTGGAACTCCAACATGTTTAATTCTAATATGTTTCTGATCAAAGGCTGAGCCTCCTGTCAATCATTCATTACCACTGTTCCACATCAGGTACTGGTCTGAATGTGAGGTTTGACTCACACTGCTCCTACTGACCACTGACCACAGCCTACTGACCACTGACCACAGCCTACTGACCACTGACCACAGTCTCCTGTCAGGATGTGAATGGACAGAACTGAAATGAACATGAAGGAAAAAACAGGTTTATGAACAGAAACAGCTGAGGGACAAACAGAAGAACCAGACTGCAGCAGTCACAGTCTGATGACAGAAGGATGGAGATAAAGGTCTGGGAGTTGGGTTGACTGGACTCTGCAGACACGTCCACCAAAAGATCCTTTTTTTTATAAATTGTCTTTTTATTGAAAGAATTCAGATGTTGTTGTTTTTTTCACACATTGAAAAAACAAACAAATACACAAACTCTACACATCCAGAGAGTGTGTGTAAAAAACAGAACAAAACCATGTGCAGCAGCTCCTCATGGTCCTGACAGAAGGATCTGAAAGGACAGAAGCAATGTACAGATACATAAAAACACAAACACATATTTCCTTCAGAGGATTTTGGGTTCATATTCATGCATTCAGAGCTCAAAGCCTTCACATGTCTCACCCATCCCTTCCAATGTTGCACAAAAAAATCCATCTTCAGATTGACAGTGAAGTTTATTCTCTCCATCCCATACATTCCCATAGTTATGTCGATCTAATTATTTATTGTGGGTTCTTCTTGTGTCAGCCATCGTTTGGTTATTGCTTTTTTTTCCCTGCAGCAGTAATATGCTGTATAAGTATCTGAGATGACAAAACTAAAACTAAACTAAAACTAAACTGAAACTAAACTAAAACTAAGCATTTAGAAAAAAAAGAGAACTAATAAAAACTATCAAACCTGCTCTAAAAACTAATTCAAACAAACTGAATTAGAGAAAAAAAGTCCAAACTGAATAAAACTAAACTAGAATGAAAACTCCCAAACTATTCGAACCTTGGTTCAGTCTTTTGTGACAGACCTGCAGAGCTGTCATTCAAGTCTGTGGTCGACGCTGGGCTGCAGCAGAGGGAAGGGTATTTCCAGGCGTCCCCTTTTCTGTCCCGGGTGACTCCGAAGTTTGGAAAAGTCCCTTTAGCTCCACGACAGGTGAAAGCCACAGGGTCCTGGTCCTGGTGACCCCGGGGGGCAGATCACTGATGGAACGGAGCCTAAAGCCCTCTGAGTCAAAGTCCTTTGTTGGTAAAAGTCAGTTGTGTCACAGATTTCAGCATAATACAACATTTCAGAATCATAGCGCTGATGGACCTCCAGCAAATGAGAAGTTGGAACTCATCTGTTCGGCCAACTTAACTGTGTTCTTTTAGATGGAAAGAATTCAGCCAGAATACAGGCTTTCAGGATTCTCTGGGTGCAGTCTGTGCTCCTGATGCTGCTGCAGCTACTTCTGTATTTTCTACCTAAGCCCCAAGTTTTTATCTAGTCCTAACGGGGCTAAAATTATACCTACAAACTATACCTATACTAGTCTCTTTGTCTGGTCAGTCATTTATGAACTTTTCCATTGAAGTTTCAGGTCCTCATTTCCCACTGGAGTCCATCATGAGGTTACTTGCCGACCCCCTCTTTCACAGTAGTTCCCCTCTTACCCACATCCTTCTCTTACAAGTCACCTAGTATCCATTGTTACAGACGTCACATGTTCATCACTTCATTCATACCTAAAACATGTCAGACATATGACAAGAACACATAAAAGCCCTGTTTCCTAAAACCATATGTCAGACCCATGGCCAGGACCATACAATAATACATATGCATTATAACAGGTTCACTTGTCTCCTAAATCACCCTGCTCAGAATCACTTCCTCGTTCATACAATGAATCCCACAGAGGGGTTTTCCCCACCCTTCCTCCTACTGAGGGGTTTTCCCCACCCTTCCTCCCACCGCCTAAATGAGAGGAAGGGTGGGAGGAAGGAGTTGATCAGTCCATAACCCCTTCTTCCAGTCTTCAGTAGTCTTCAGTAGTCTTCTTCCAGTCTTCAGTAGTCTTCTTCCAGTCTTCAGTAGTCCACTGGTGCTGTTTCATGGCAAGCCTCTTTTTCTGATTCTGAAGTCTCAGCAATAGCTTTAGCTGCAACTGGACCCATCAAACCTGCAACTGTTCAGTCTGTTCAGTGTAAACTCTTCCTCTCTTCCTCCTCCTCTCTCTTCTTTCAGCTGTTGTCCTGTCAGTCTCCTCTCCTCCTCCTCTATGACCTCCTCTCTTCCTCCTCCTCTCTCTTCTCTCTTCTTTCAGCTGTTGTCCTGTCAGTCTCCCCTCCTCCTCCTCTATGACCTCCTCTCTTCCTCCTCCTCTCTCTTCTCTCTTCTTTCAGCTGTTGTCCTGTCAGTCTCCTCTCCTCCTCCTCTATGACCTCCTCTCTTCCTCCTCCTCTCTCTTCTTTCAGCTGTTGTCCTGTCAGTCTCCTCTCCTCCTCCTCTATGACCTCCTCTCTTCCTCCTCCTCTCTCTTCTCTCTTCTTTCAGCTGTTGTCCTGTCAGTCTCCTCTCCTCCTCCTCTATGACCTCCTCTCTTCCTCCTCCTCTCTCTTCTTTCAGCTGTTGTCCTGTCAGTCTCCTCCCCTCCTCCTCTATGACCTCCTCTCTTCCTCCTCCTCTCTCTTCTCTCTTCTTTCAGCTGTTGTCCTGTCAGTCTCCCCTCCTCCTCCTCTATGACCTCCTCTCTTCCTCCTCCTCTCTCTTCTCTCTTCTTTCAGCTGTTGTCCTGTCAGTCTCCTCTCCTCCTCCTCTATGACCTCCTCTCTTCCTCCTCCTCTCTCCTCTCTCTTCTTTCAGCTGTTGTCCTGTCAGTCTCCTCTCCTCCTCCTCTATGACCTCCTCTCTTCCTCCTCCTCTCTCTTCTCTCTTCTTTCAGCTGTTGTCCTGTCAGTCTCCTCTCCTCCTCCTCTATGACCTCCTCTCTTCCTCCTCCTCTCTCTTCTTTCAGCTGTTGTCCTGTCAGTCTCCTCTCCTCCTCCTCTATGACCTCCTCTCTTCCTCCTCCTCTCTCTTCTCTCTTCTTTCAGCTGTTGTCCTGTCAGTCCTCCCCTCCTCCTCCTCTATGACCTCCTCTCTTCCTCCTCCTCTCTCTTCTCTCTTCTTTCAGCTGTTGTCCTGTCAGTCTCCTCTCCTCCTCCTCTATGACCTCCTCTCTTCCTCCTCCTCTCTCCTCTCTCTTCTTTCAGCTGTTGTCCTGTCAGTCTCCTCTCCTCCTCCTCTATGACCTCCTCTCTTCCTCCTCCTCTCTCTTCTCTCTTCTTTCAGCTGTTGTCCTGTCAGTCTCCTCTCCTCCTCCTCTATGACCTCCTCTCTTCCTCCTCCTCTCTCTTCTCTCTTCTTTCAGCTGTTGTCCTGTCAGTCTCCTCTCCTCCTCCTCTATGACCTCCTCTCTTCCTCCTCCTCTCTCTTCTCTCTTCTTCCAGCTGTTGTCCTGTCAGTCTCCTCTCCTCCTCCTCTATGACCTCCTCTCTTCCTCCTCCTCTCTCTTCTCTCTTCTTTCAGCTGTTGTCCTGTCAGTCTCCTCTCCTCCTCCTCTATGACCTCCTCTCTTCCTCCTCCTCTCTCTTCTCTCTTCTTTCAGCTGTTGTCCCTGTCAGTCTCCTCTCCTCCTCCTCTATGACCTCCTCTCTTCCTCCTCCTCCTCTCTTCTCTCTTCTTTCAGCTGTTGTCCTGTCAGTCTCCTCTCCTCCTCCTCTATGACCTCCTCTCTTCCTCCTCCTCTCTCTTCTCTCTTCTTTCAGCTGTTGTCCTGTCAGTCTCCTCTCCTCCTCCTTTATGACCTCCTCTCTTCCTCTCCTCTCTCTTCTCTCTTCTTTCAGCTGTTGTCCTGTCAGTCTCCTCTCCTCCTCCTCTATGACCTCCTCTCTTCCTCCTCCTCTCTCTTCTCTCTTCTTTCAGCTGTTGTCCTGTCAGTCTCCTCTCCTCCTCCTCTATGACCTCCTCTCTTCCTCCTCCTCTCTCTTCTCTCTTCTTCCAGCTGTTGTCCTGTCAGTCTCCTCTCCTCCTCCTCTATGACCTCCTCTCTTTCCTCCTCCTCTCTCTTCTCTCTTCTTTCAGCTGTTGTCCTGTCAGTCTCCTCTCCTCCTCCTCTATGACCTCCTCTCTTCCTCCTCCTCTCTCTTCTCTCTTCTTTCAGCTGTTGTCCTGTCAGTCTCCTCTCCTCCTCCTCTATGACCTCCTCTCTTCCTCCTCCTCTCTCTTCTCTCTTCTTTCAGCTGTTGTCCTGTCAGTCTCCTCTCCTCCTCCTCTATGACCTCCTCTCTTCCTCCTCCTCTCTCTTCTTTCAGCTGTTGTCCTGTCAGTCTCCTCTCCTCCTCCTCTAGGACCTCCTCTCTTCCTCCTCCTCTCTCTTCTCTCTTCTTTCAGCTGTTGTCCTGTCAGTCTCCTCTCCTCCTCCTCTATGACCTCCTCTCTTCCTCCTCCTCTCTCTTCTCTCTTCTTTCAGCTGTTGTCCTGTCAGTCTCCTCTCCTCCTCCTCTATGACCTCCTCCTCTTCCTCCTCCTCTCTCTTCTCTCTTCTTTCAGCTGTTGTCCTGTCAGTCTCCTCTCCTCCTCCTCCTCTATGACCTCCTCTCTTCCTCCTCCTCTCTCTTCTCTCTTCTTCCAGCTGTTGTCCTGTCAGTCTCCTCTCCTCCTCCTCTATGACCTCCTCTCTTCCTCCTCCTCTCTCTTCTCTCTTCTTTCAGCTGTTGTCCTGTCATCTCCTCTCCTCCTCCTCTATGACCTCCTCTCTTCCTCCTCCTCTCTCTTCTCTCTTCTTCAGCTGTTGTCCTGTCAGTCTCCTCTTCCTCCTCCTCTATGACCTCCTCTCTTCCTCCTCCTCTCTCTTCTCTCTTCTTTCAGCTGTTGTCCTGTCAGTCTCCTCTCCTCCTCCTCTATGACCTCCTCTCTTCCTCCTCCTCTCTCTTCTCTCTTCTTTCAGCTGTTGTCCTGTCAGTCTCCTCTCCTCCTCCTTTATGACCTCCTCTCTTCCTCCTCCTCTCTCTTCTCTCTTCTTTCAGCTGTTGTCCTGTCAGTCTCCTCTCCTCCTCCTCTATGACCTCCTCTCTTCCTCCTCCTCTCTCTTCTCTCTTCTTTCAGCTGTTGTCCTGTCAGTCTCCTCTCCTCCTCCTCTATGACCTCCTCTCTTCCTCCTCCCTCCTCTCTCTCTCTTCTTCCAGCTGTTGTCCTGTCAGTCTCCTCTCCTCCTCCTCTATGACCTCCTCTCTTCCTCCTCCTCTCTCTTCTCTCTTCTTTCAGCTGTTGTCCTGTCAGTCTCCTCTCCTCCTCCTCTATGACCTCCTCTCTTCCTCCTCCTCTCTCTTCTCTCTTCTTTCAGCTGTTGTCCTGTCAGTCCTCCTCTCCTCCTCCTCTATGACCTCCTCTCTTCCTCCTCCTCTCTCTTCTCTCTTCTTTCAGCTGTTGTCCTGTCAGTCTCCTCTCCTCCTCCTCTATGACCTCCTCTCTTCCTCCTCCTCTCTCTTCTTTCAGCTGTTGTCCTGTCAGTCTCCTCTCCTCCTCCTCTATGACCTCCTCTCTTCCTCCTCCTCTCTCTTCTCTCTTCTTTCAGCTGTTGTCCTGTCAGTCTCCTCTCCTCCTCCTTTATGACCTCCTCTCTTCCTCCTCCTCTCTCTTCTCTCTTCTTTCAGCTGTTGTCCTGTCAGTCTCCTCTCCTCCTCCTCTATGACCTCCTCTCTTCCTCCTCCTCTCTCTTCTCTCTTCTTTCAGCTGTTGTCCTGTCAGTCTCCTCTCCTCCTCCTCTATGACCTCCTCTCTTCCTCCTCCTCTCTCTTCTCTCTTCTTCCAGCTGTTGTCCTGTCAGTCTCCTCTCCTCCTCCTCTATGACCTCCTCTCTCCTCCTCCTCTCTCTTCTCTCTTCTTTCAGCTGTTGTCCTGTCAGTCTCCTCTCCTCCTCCTCTATGACCTCCTCTCTTCCTCCTCCTCTCTCTCTCTCTTCTTTCAGCTGTTGTCCTGTCAGTCTCCTCTCCTCCTCCTCTATGACCTCCTCTCTTCCTCCTCCTCTCTCTTCTCTCAGCTGTTGTCCTGTCAGTCTCCTCTCCTCCTCCTCTATGACCTCCTCTCTTCCTCCTCCTCTCTCTTCTCTCTTCTTTCAGCTGTTGTCCTGTCAGTCTCCTCTCCTCCTCCTCTAGGACCTCCTCTCTTCCTCCTCCTCTCTCTCTCTCTTCTTTCAGCTGTTGTCCTGTCAGGTCTCCTCTCCTCCTCCTCTATGACCTCCTCCTCTTCCTCCTCCTCTCTCTTCTCTCTTCTTTCAGCTGTTGTCCTGTCAGTCTCCTCTCCTCCTCCTCTATGACCTCCTCTCTTCCTCCTCCTCTCTCTTCTCTCTTCTTTCAGCTGTTGTCCTGTCAGTCTCCTCTCACTCCTCCTCTATGACCTCCTCTCTTCCTCCTCCTCTCTCTTCTCTCTTCTTTCAGCTGTTGTCCTGTCAGTCTCCTCTCCTCCTCCTCTATGACCTCCTCTCTTCCTCCTCCTCTCTCTTCTCCTCTTCTTCAGCTGTTGTCCTGTCAGTCTCCTCCTACCTCCTCTATGACCTCCTCTCTTCCTCCTCCTCCTCTTCTCTCTTCTTCAGCTGTTGTCCTGTCAGTCTCCTCTCCTCCTCCTCTATGACCTCCTCTCTTCCTCCTCCTCTATCTTCTCTCTTCTTTCAGCTGTTGTCCTGTCAGTCTCCTCTCCTCCTCCTCTATGACCTCCTCTCTTCCTCCTCCTCTCTCTTCTCTCTTCTTTCAGCTGTTGTCCTGTCAGTCTCCTCTCCTCCTCCTCTATGACCTCCTCTCTTCCTCCTCCTCTCTCTCTCTCTTCTTTCAGCTGTTGTCCTGTCAGTCTCCTCTCCTCCTCCTCTATGACCTCCTCTCTTCCTCCTCCTCTCTCTTCGTTCCAGCTGTTGTCCTGTCAGTCTCCTCTCCTCCTCCTCTATGACCTCCTCTCTTCCTCCTCCTCTCTCTTCTCTCTTCTTTCAGCTGTTGTCCTGTCAGTCTCCTCTCCTCCTCCTTTATGACCTCCTCTCTTCCTCCTCCTCTCTCTTCTCTCTTCTTTCAGCTGTTGTCCTGTCAGTCTCCTCTCCTCCTCCTCTATGACCTCCTCTCTTCCTCCTCCTCTCTCTTCTCTCTTCTTTCAGCTGTTGTCCTGTCAGTCTCCTCTCCTCCTCCTCTATGACCTCCTCTCTTCCTCCTCCTCTCTCTTCTTCTCTCTTCTTCCAGCTGTTGTCCTGTCAGTCTCCTCTCCTCCTCCTCTATGACCTCCTCTCTTCCTCCTCCTCTCTCTTCTCTCTTCTTTCAGCTGTTGTCCTGTCAGTCTCCTCTCCTCCTCCTCTATGACCTCCTCTCTTCCTCCTCCTCTCTCTTCTCTCTTCTTTCAGCTGTTGTCCTGTCAGTCCTCCTCTCCTCCTCCTCTATGACCTCCTCTCTTCCTCCTCCTCTCTCTTCTCTCTTCTTCCAGCTGTTGTCCTGTCAGTCTCCTCTCCTCCTCCTCTATGACCTCCTCTCTTCCTCCTCCTCTCTCTTCTCTCTTCTTTCAGCTGTTGTCCTGTCAGTCTCCTCTCCTCCTCCTCTATGACCTCCTCTCTTCCTCCTCCTCTCTCTTCTCTCTTCTTTCAGCTGTTGTCCTGTCAGTCTCCTCTCACTCCAGCTGTTTTCTGTCCTAAACTCTTCTTCTTCTTCTGTTGTGTCTGTGCTTCTTCCAGACCTCTTCTGTCTGCATTTCCAGTCCAGTTTCAGTGCCTTTGGATGCTGAAGGAAACTGGACTTCCTGACACCTGGACTTTCTTGGACATTTCTCTGGAGGACACACCTCCATTTTTCCCTCTTCTGATGCTCTGTCTCTCTTCTCTGGTTCATTCCTTTTCCTCTTTTCCATTTTTACAGTACCACACTCCTTTCTTCAGTCCAGTCCTGTTCCAGTCCTGCTCCATGGCTCTGGTACCACAGTGTGTTCCACACTCCTGTTCTGCAGACACAGGGGGTGGAAGGAGTTCACAAACGTTGAGACACCTGCAGGAATTGAACCACCAACTTTCCAGACTTGACCAGCCTCCACTGCTGCAGAACTGCTTTCAGTTTTAACCCATTTCTTGTTCTCCTTTTTGTAGAATTCTGAAATGGACATTATTTTTCAGTTTGGTTTAACCTGACCTTTTTCTTTTTTCCCTCTGTCAGTTCACTCTGACCTTGGTACTGTTTACAGCTGTTCATTAAACTGGAACTGATGGAATTTACAGACACAACTGGAACAAACTGGGCTGGTCTAAAACTTTGGACCAGTAGTGTATCTGTGACCTGCTGGTCCACATCAGACTCTTGTCCATCATAGAATCACATCTCAAACTCTGCTGTTTTCAGTGTTTGTCGTGTGACTGATGTGGATTCAGCAGAATGGATCAGTGTGAGGACAGAGAGGAGCGAGCCCCTCCCCCAAAGACCATCGACAGGACCTCCCCAGGACCTGGACCTGGGCCCGACAGACCCCCCAAAACTCAGAGGTGAGACCACCATCTAGATCTGTCCACCACTGTTCTGCATGTCAGAGCTCAGCACTAAAACCACTGACATCACTGTTCACAGACCTGGACCTGGACCTGGACCTGGACCTAGACCAGGACCCAGCTGTGTGTCCGAGACGAGTACTGGCTCTCAGAAAAACATTAAAAACTTCAAACGTTCCTCAGAGTCAGCGTAAGTGGTCCTCATCCAGACCTGTAGACCACTTGTATGTAAATGTTGATCTGACCACAGACTGTGGATGAATGGATCCTCCAGGACTCAGCAGGAACCTGGGTCTGGGTTCCCTCCAGGACTCAGTAGGAACCTGGGTCTGGGTTCCCTCCAGGACTCAGCAGCAGGAACCTGGGTCTGGGTTCCCTCCAGGACTCAGCAGCAGGAACCTGGGTCTGGGTTCCCTCCAGGACTCAGCAGCAGGAACCTGGGTCTGGGTTCCCTCCAGGACTCAGCAGGAACCTGGGTCTGGGTTCCCTCCAGGACTCAGCAGCAGGAACCTGGGTCTGGGTTCCCTCCAGGACTCAGCAGCAGGAACCTGGGTCTGGGTTCCCTCCAGGACTCAGCAGGAACCTGGGTCTGGGTTCCCTCCAGGACTCAGCAGGAACCTGGGTCTGGGTGCCCTCCAGGACTCAGCAGCAGGAACCTGGGTCTGGGTTCCCTCCAGGACTCAGCAGCAGGAACCTGGGTCTGGGTTCCCTCCAGGACTCAGCAGGAACCTGGGTCTGGGTTCCCTCCAGGACTCAGCAGGAACCTGGGTCTGGGTTCCCTCCAGGACTCAGCAGCAGGAACCTGGGTCTGGGTTCCCTCCAGGACTCAGCAGGAACCTGGGTCTGGGTTCCCTCCTGTGCTGTAGTTGTGTGTGTTGGTTCAGTTCCATCCAGCTGTAGGTGTGTCCATCAGCTGGTGGACGTGGTGTTTGTGTGTGGACACACAGGTCCAGTCTGTCCTTAGATCCACTGGTTGGACTGAAGAACATGTGACCAACAAACACAGGAACTACATGAGTGGTTCAGACTGTACAATTATTGATCACCTGATGACCTTAGAATGAACTCTTTGATCCTGATCTAAATGTTCAGTGACTTTCATTGGTCTGTGACTTTTTGGACCAGATTCACTTTATTGATCTTCAGTGTTTTGATCATTTTCTTATTGTTTCTACTGTTTGTTTAAAACTAAACACTTTGTTTTCCTGATGACCAGGATCCACCACAGACCACAGCCCTCTGGACCTGATCCTGGACCTGGATCCAGTTGTGTGTCCTTGAAGAGTGACTGGTCCAAGGATGACCCCCCATGGTTTTGCACAGAGCCGTAAGTTTGATGTAAATGTCCGAAGTGTCGACTGTTTATTACATCTATATTAAACAACATGTTCATTTTCAGCTGATCCTTCACATCACTGAGTCTGTTTCCATGAGCAGAAAAATCCAAGAACTATCAGTGATCAGATCATTGGTAGAACCAGACCTGAGGCTGACCTGGTTTAGACTCTCCAGTCTATTATGGGATGTCTTTGGGAGTTGGTCTGTACATAGTGATGATGGAATCCAACTTCCTGTTATTGTCTTCAGCTCCTGTTGGACTGACTCGGTAACTTTTGTTTAGTAGGACTGGACTAGTTTGTGCACATGTGCAGATGGAGCCGAACTAAATCCATCCCATAAACCTGTAACCATGCATGAAGACGTGGGAGGACTGTAATCAGATTACTGCTGTGATCTGATCTAACACATCAGATTAGACTGTTTCACTGAAAGAATCGGACAACTCCACTAATCAGCTCACCATTGGGCGTCTCCATGGTTACTGCCCATTGTGCATTCTGATTGGCTGACAGGTGTCCCTTAGTTTAGTCTTCTAGTGACAGTTCAGTAAATGTTCTAGCCCTAACCCTGTTCAGTAAATGTTCTAGCCCTAACCCTAACCCTGTTCAGTAAATGTTCTAGCCCTAACCCTAACCCTGTTCAGTAAATGTTCTAACCCTAACCCTGTTCAGTAAATGTTCTAACCCTAACCCTGTTCAGTAAATGTTCTAACCCTAACCCTGTTCAGTAAATGTTCTAGCCCTAACCCTGTTCAGTAAATGTTCTAGCCCTAACCCTAACCCTGTTCAGTAAATGTTCTAGCCCAAACCCTAACCCTGTTCAGTAAATGTTCTAGCCCTAACCCTGTTCAGTAAATGTTCTAACCCTAACCCTGTTCAGTAAATGTTCTAGCCCTAACCCTAACCCTGTTCAGTAAATGTTCTAGCCCTAACCCTAACCCTGTTCAGTAAATGTTCTAACCCTAACCCTGTTCAGTAAATGTTCTAACCCTAACCCTGTTCAGTAAATGTTCTAACCCTAACCCTGTTCAGTAAATGTTTTAACCCTAACCCTAACCCTGTTCAGTAAATGTTCTAACCCTAACCCTAACCCTGTTCAGTAAATGTTCTAACCCTAACCCTAACCCTGTTCAGTAAATGTTCTAGCCCTAACCCTAACCCTGTTCAGTAAATGTTCTAGCCCTAACCCTAACCCTGTTCAGTAAATGTTCTAACCCTAACCCTAACCCTGTTCAGTAAATGTTCTAACCCTAACCCTAACCCTGTTCAGTAAATGTTCTAGCCCTAACCCTGTTCAGTAAATGTTCTAACCCTAACCCTGTTCAGTAAATGTTCTAGCCCTAACCCTAACCCTGTTCAGTAAATGTTCTAGCCCTAACCCTAACCCTGTTCAGTAAATGTTCTAACCCTAACCCTGTTCAGTAAATGTTCTAACCCTAACCCTGTTCAGTAAATGTTCTAACCCTAACCCTGTTCAGTAAATGTTTTAACCCTAACCCTAACCCTGTTCAGTAAATGTTCTAACCCTAACCCTAACCCTGTTCAGTAAATGTTCTAACCCTAACCCTAACCCTGTTCAGTAAATGTTCTAGCCCTAACCCTAACCCTGTTCAGTAAATGTTCTAGCCCTAACCCTAACCCTGTTCAGTAAATGTTCTAACCCTAACCCTAACCCTGTTCAGTAAATGTTCTAACCCTAACCCTAACCCTGTTCAGAAAATGTTCTAGCCCTAACCTTAACCCTGTTGAGTAAATGTTCTAGCCCTAACCCTGTTCAGTAAATGTTCTAACCCTAACCCTGTTCAGTAAATGTTCTAACCCTAACCCTGTTCAGTAAATGTTCTAGCCCTAACCCTAACCCTGTTCATTAAATGTTCTAGCCCTAGCCCTAACCCTGTTCAGTAAATGTTCTAACCCTAACCCTGTTCAGTAAATGTTCTAACCCGAACCCTGTTCAGTAAATGTTCTAACCCTAACCCTGTTCAGTAAATGTTCTAGCCCTAACCCTAACCCTGTTCAGTAAATGTTCTAGCCCTAACCCTGTTCAGTAAATGTTCTAACCCTAACCCTAACCCTGTTCAGTAAATGTTCTAGCCCTAACCCTTACCCTGTTTAGTAAATGTTCTAGCCCTAGCCCTAACCCTGTTCAGTAAATGTTCTAACCCTAACCCTGTTCAGTAAATGTTCTAACCCGAACCCTGTTCAGTAAATGTTCTAACCCTAACCCTGTTCAGTAAATGTTCTAGCCCTAACCCTGTTCAGTAAATGTTCTAACCCTAACCCTGTTCAGTAAATGTTCTAGCCCTAACCCTAACCCTGTTCAGTAAATGTTCTAGCCCTAACCCTGTTCAGTAAATGTTCTAGCCCTAACCCTAACCCTGTTCAGTAAATGTTCTAGCCCTAACCCTGTTCAGTAAATGTTCTAACCCTAACCCTAACCCTGTTCAGTAAATGTTCTAGCCCTAACCCTAACCCTGTTCAGTAAATGTTCTAGCCCTAACCCTAACCCTGTTCAGTAAATGTTCTAACCCTAACCCTGTTCAGTAAATGTTCTAACCCTAACCCTGTTCAGTAAATGTTCTAACCCTAACCCTAACCCTGTTCAGTAAATGTTCTAGCCCTAACCCTAACCCTGTTCAGTACATGTTCTAGCACTAACCCGAACCCTGTTCAGTAAATGTTCTAACCCTAACCCTAACCCTGTTCAGTAAATGTTCTAGCCCTAACCCTAACCCTGTTCAGTAAATGTTCTAACCCTAACCCTAACCCTGTTCAGTAAATGTTCTAACCCTAACCCTGTTCAGTAAATGTTCTAACCCTAACCCTAACCCTGTTCAGTAAATGTTCTAACCCTAACCCTAACCCTGTTCAGTAAATGTTCTAACCCTAACCCTGTTCAGTAAATGTTCTAACCCTAACCCTAACCCTGTTCAGTAAATGTTCTAGCCCTAACCCTAACCCTGTTCAGTAAATGTTCTAGCACTAACCCTAACCCTGTTCAGTAAATGTTCTAACCCTAACCCTGTTCAGTAAATGTTCTAGCCCTAACCCTAACCCTGTTCAGTAAATGTTCTAGCCCTAACCCTAACCCTGTTCAGTAAATGTTCTAACCCTAACCCTGTTCAGTAAATGTTCTAACCCTAACCCTAACCCTGTTCAGTAAATGTTCTAACCCTAACCCTAACCCTGTTCAGTAAATGTTCTAGCCCTAACCCTAACCCTGTTCAGTAAATGTTCTAACCCTAACCCTAACCCTGTTCAGTAAATGTTCTAACCCTAACCCTGTTCAGAAAATGTTCTAGCCCTAACCTTAACCCTGTTCAGTAAATGTTCTAACCCTAACCCTGTTCAGTAAATGTTCTAACCCTAACCCTGTTCAGTAAATGTTCTAACCCTAACCCTAACCCTGTTCAGTAAATGTTCTAGCCCTAACCCTAACCCTGTTCAGTAAATGTTCTAGCCCTAACCCTAACCCTGTTCAGTAAATGTTCTAACCCTAACCCTGTTCAGAAAATGTTCTAGCCCTAACCTTAACCCTGTTCAGTAAATGTTCTAACCTTAACCCTGTTCAGTAAATGTTCTAACCCTAACCCTGTTCAGTAAATGTTCTAACCCTAACCCTAACCCTGTTCAGTAAATGTTCTAGCCCTAACCCTAACCCTGTTCAGTAAATGTTCTAGCCCTAACCCTAACCCTGTTCAGTAATTGTTCTAACCCTAACCCTGTTCAGTAAATGTTCTAACCCTAACCCTAACCCTGTTCAGTAAATGTTCTAACCTTAACCCTGTTCAGTAAATGTTCTAACCCTAACCCTAACCCTGTTCAGTAAATGTTCTAGCCCTAACCCTAACTCTGTTCAGTAAATGTTCTAACCCTAACCCTAACCCTGTTCAGTAAATGTTCTAGCCCTAACCCTAACCCTGTTCAGTAAATGTTCTAACCTTAACCCTGTTCAGTAAATGTTCTAACCCTAACCCTGTTCAGTAAATGTTCTAACCCTAACCCTAACCAGTAAATGTTCTAACCCTAACCCTAACCCTATTCAGTAAATGTTCTAGCCCTAACCCTAACCCTGTTCAGTAAATGTTCTAGCCCTAACCCTAACCCTGTTCAGTAAATGTTCTAACCCTAACCCTAACCCTGTTCAGTAAATGTTCTAACCCTAACCCTAACCCTGTTCAGTAAATGTTCTAGCCCTAACCCTAACCCTGTTCAGTAAATGTTCTAGCCCTAACCCTAACCCTGTTCAGTAAATGTTCTAACCCTAACCCTAACCCTGTTCAGTAAATGTTCTAACCCTAACCCTAACCCTGTTCAGAAAATGTTCTAGCCCTAACCTTAACCCTGTTCAGTAAATGTTCTAGCCCTAACCCTGTTCAGTAAATGTTCTAACCCTAACCCTGTTCAGTAAATGTTCTAACCCTAACCCTGTTCAGTAAATGTTCTAACCCTAACCCTGTTCAGTAAATGTTCTAACCCTAACCCTAACCCTGTTCAGTAAATGTTCTAGCCCTAACCCTAACCCTGTTCAGTAAATGTTCTAGCACTAACCCGAACCCTGTTCAGTAAATGTTCTAACCCTAACCCTAACCCTGTTCAGTAAATGTTCTAGCCCTAACCCTAACCCTGTTCAGTAAATGTTCTAACCCTAACCCTAACCCTGTTCAGTAAATGTTCTAACCCTAACCCTGTTCAGTAAATGTTCTAACCCTAACCCTAACCCTGTTCAGTAAATGTTCTAACCCTAACCCTAACCCTGTTCAGTAAATGTTCTAACCCTAACCCTGTTCAGTAAATGTTCTAACCCTAACCCTAACCCTGTTCAGTAAATGTTCTAGCCCTAACCCTAACCCTGTTCAGTAAATGTTCTAGCACTAACCCTAACCCTGTTCAGTAAATGTTCTAACCCTAACCCTGTTCAGTAAATGTTCTAGCCCTAACCCTAACCCTGTTCAGTAAATGTTCTAGCCCTAACCCTAACCCTGTTCAGTAAATGTTCTAACCCTAACCCTGTTCAGTAAATGTTCTAACCCTAACCCTAACCCTGTTCAGTAAATGTTCTAACCCTAACCCTAACCCTGTTCAGTAAATGTTCTAGCCCTAACCCTAACCCTGTTCAGTAAATGTTCTAACCCTAACCCTAACCCTGTTCAGTAAATGTTCTAACCCTAACCCTGTTCAGAAAATGTTCTAGCCCTAACCTTAACCCTGTTCAGTAAATGTTCTAACCCTAACCCTGTTCAGTAAATGTTCTAACCCTAACCCTGTTCAGTAAATGTTCTAACCCTAACCCTAACCCTGTTCAGTAAATGTTCTAGCCCTAACCCTAACCCTGTTCAGTAAATGTTCTAGCCCTAACCCTAACCCTGTTCAGTAAATGTTCTAACCCTAACCCTGTTCAGAAAATGTTCTAGCCCTAACCTTAACCCTGTTCAGTAAATGTTCTAACCTTAACCCTGTTCAGTAAATGTTCTAACCCTAACCCTGTTCAGTAAATGTTCTAACCCTAACCCTAACCCTGTTCAGTAAATGTTCTAGCCCTAACCCTAACCCTGTTCAGTAAATGTTCTAGCCCTAACCCTAACCCTGTTCAGTAATTGTTCTAACCCTAACCCTGTTCAGTAAATGTTCTAACCCTAACCCTAACCCTGTTCAGTAAATGTTCTAACCTTAACCCTGTTCAGTAAATGTTCTAACCCTAACCCTAACCCTGTTCAGTAAATGTTCTAGCCCTAACCCTAACTCTGTTCAGTAAATGTTCTAACCCTAACCCTAACCCTGTTCAGTAAATGTTCTAGCCCTAACCCTAACCCTGTTCAGTAAATGTTCTAACCTTAACCCTGTTCAGTAAATGTTCTAACCCTAACCCTGTTCAGTAAATGTTCTAACCCTAACCCTAACCAGTAAATGTTCTAACCCTAACCCTAACCCTATTCAGTAAATGTTCTAGCCCTAACCCTAACCCTGTTCAGTAAATGTTCTAGCCCTAACCCTAACCCTGTTCAGTAAATGTTCTAACCCTAACCCTAACCCTGTTCAGTAAATGTTCTAACCCTAACCCTAACCCTGTTCAGTAAATGTTCTAGCCCTAACCCTAACCCTGTTCAGTAAATGTTCTAACCCTAACCCTGTTCAGTAAATGTTCTAACCCTAACCCTAACCCTGTTCAGTAAATGTTCTAACCCTAACCCTAACCCTGTTCAGTAAATGTTCTAACCCTAACCCTGTTCAGTAAATGTTCTAGCCCTAACCCTAACCCTGTTCAGTAAATGTTCTAGCCCTAACCCTAACCCTGTTCAGTAAATGTTCTAGCACTAACCCTAACCCTGTTCAGTAAATGTTCTAACCCTAACCCTAACCCTGTTCAGTAAATGTTCTAGCCCTAACCCTAACCCTGTTCAGTAAATGTTCTAGCCCTAACCCTAACCCTGTTCAGTAAATGTTCTAACCCTAACCCTAACCCTGTTCAGTAAATGTTCTAACCCTAACCCTGTTCAGTAAATGTTCTAACCCTAACCCTGTTCAGTAAATGTTCTAGCCCTAACCCTAACCCTGTTCAGTAAATGTTCTAGCCCTAACCCTAACCCTGTTCAGTAAATGTTCTAACCCTAACCCTAACCCTATTCAGTAAATGTTCTAGCCCTAACCCTAACCCTGTTCAGTAAATGTTCTAGCCCTAACCCTGTTCAGTAAATGTTCTAACTCTAACCCTGTTCAGTAAATGTTCTAGCCCTAACCCTGTTCAGTAAATGTTCTAACCCTAACCCTAACCCTGTTCAGTAAATGTTCTAACCCTAACCCTAACCCTGTTCAGTAAATGTTCTAGCCCTAACCCTAACCCTGTTCAGTAAATGTTCTAACCCTAACCCTAACCCTGTTCAGTAAATGTTCTAACCCTAACCCTGTTCAGAAAATGTTCTAGCCCTAACCTTAACCCTGTTCAGTAAATGTTCTAACCCTAACCCTGTTCAGTAAATGTTCTAACCCTAACCCTGTTCAGTAAATGTTCTAACCCTAACCCTAACCCTGTTCAGTAAATGTTCTAACCTTAACCCTGTTCAGTAAATGTTCTAACCCTAACCCTAACCCTGTTCAGTAAATGTTCTAGCCCTAACCCTAACTCTGTTCAGTAAATGTTCTAACCCTAACCCTGTTCAGTAAATGTTCTAACCCTAACCCTAACCCTGTTCAGTAAATGTTCTAACCATAACCCTAACCCTATTCAGTAAATGTTCTAGCCCTAACCCTAACCCTGTTCAGTAAATGTTCTAGCCCTAACCCTAACCCTGTTCAGTAAATGTTCTAACCCTAACCCTAACCCTGTTCAGTAAATGTTCTAACCCTAACCCTAACCCTGTTCAGAAAATGTTCTAGCCCTAACCTTAACCCTGTTCAGTAAATGTTCTAGCCCTAACCCTAACCCTGTTCAGTAAATGTTCTAACCCTAACCCTGTTCAGTAAATGTTCTAACCCTAACCCTAACCCTGTTCAGTAAATGTTCTAACCCTAACCCTAACCCTGTTCAGTAAATGTTCTAACCCTAACCCTGTTCAGTAAATGTTCTAGCCCTAACCCTAACCCTGTTCAGTAAATGTTCTAGCCCTAACCCTAACCCTGTTCAGTAAATGTTCTAGCACTAACCCTAACCCTGTTCAGTAAATGTTCTAACCCTAAACCTAACCCTGTTCAGTAAATGTTCTAGCCCTAACCCTAACCCTGTTCAGTAAATGTTCTAGCCCTAACCCTAACCCTGTTCAGTAAATGTTCTAACCCTAACCCTAACCCTAACCCTGTTCAGTAAATGTTCTAACCTTAACCCTGTTCAGTAAATGTTCTAACCCTAACCCTGTTCAGTAAATGTTCTAACCCTAACCCTAACCCTGTTCAGTAAATGTTCTAGCCCTAACCCTAACCCTGTTCAGTAAATGTTCTAGCCCTAACCCTAACCCTCTTCAGTAAATGTTCTAACCCTAACCCTAACCCTATTCAGTAAATGTTCTAGCCCTAACCCTAACCCTAACCCTGTTCAGTAAATGTTCTAGCCCTAACCCTGTTCAGTAAATGTTCTAACCCTAACCCTGTTCAGTAAATGTTCTAGCCCTAACCCTGTTCAGTAAATGTTCTAGCCCTAACCCTAACCCTGTTCAGTAAATGTTCTAACCCTAACCCTAACCCTGTTCAGTAAATGTTCTAACCCTAACCCTGTTCAGAAAATGTTCTAGCCCTAACCTTAACCCTGTTCAGTAAATGTTCTAACCCTAACCCTGTTCAGTAAATGTTCTAACCCTAACCCTGTTCAGTAAATGTTCTAACCCTAACCCTGTTCAGTAAATGTTCTAACCCTAACCCTGTTCAGTAAATGTTCTAGCCCTAACCCTGTTCAGTAAATGTTCTAACCCTAACCCTAACCCTGTTCAGTAAATGTTCTAGCCCTAACCCTAACCCTGTTCAGTAAATGTTCTAGCCCTAGCCCTAACCCTGTTCAGTAAATGTTCTAACCCTAACCCTGTTCAGTAAATGTTCTAACCCAAACCCTGTTCAGTAAATGTTCTAACCCTAACCCTGTTCAGTAAATGTTCTAGCCCTAACCCTAACCCTGTTCAGTAAATGTTCTAACCCTAACCCTGTTCAGTAAATGTTCTAGCCCTAACCCTGTTCAGTAAATGTTTTAACCCTAACCCTAACCCTGTTCAGTAAATGTTCTAGCCCTAACCCTTACCCTGTTCAGTAAATGTTCTAGCCCTAGCCCTAACCCTGTTCAGTAAATGTTCTAACCCTAACCCTGTTCAGTAAATGTTCTAACCCGAACCCTGTTCAGTAAATGTTCTAACCCTAACCCTGTTCAGTAAATGTTCTAGCCCTAACCCTGTTCAGTAAATGTTCTAACCCTAACCCTGTTCAGTAAATGTTCTAGCCCTAACCCTAACCCTGTTCAGTAAATGTTCTAGCCCTAACCCTGTTCAGTAAATGTTCTAGCCCTAACCCTAACCCTGTTCAGTAAATGTTCTAGCCCTAGCCCTAACCCTGTTCAGTAAATGTTCTAACCCTAACCCTGTTCAGTAAATGTTCTAACCCGAACCCTGTTCAGTAAATGTTCTAACCCTAACCCTAACCCTGTTCAGTAAATGTTCTAGCCCTAACCCTAACCCTGTTCAGTAAATGTTCTAACCCTAACCCTGTTCAGTAAATGTTCTAACCCTAACCCTAACCCTGTTCAGTAAATGTTCTAACCCTAACCCTAACCCTGTTCAGTAAATGTTCTAGCCCTAACCCTAACCCTGTTCAGTAAATGTTCTAGCCCTAGCCCTAACCCTGTTCAGTAAATGTTCTAACCCTAACCCTGTTCAGTAAATGTTCTAACCCGAACCCTGTTCAGTAATGTTCTAACCCTAACCCTGTTCAGTAAATGTTCTAGCCCTAACCCTGTTCAGTAAATGTTCTAACCCTAACCCTGTTCAGTAAATGTTCTAGCCCTAACCCTAACCCTGTTCAGTAAATGTTCTAGCCCTAGCCCTAACCCTGTTCAGTAAATGTTCTAACCCTAACCCTGTTCAGTAAATGTTCTAACCCGAACCCTGTTCAGTAAATGTTCTAACCCTAACCCTAACCCTGTTCAGTAAATGTTCTAGCCCTAACCCTAACCCTGTTCAGTAAATGTTCTAGCCCTAGCCCTAACCCTGTTCAGTAAATGTTCTAACCCTAACCCTGTTCAGTAAATGCTCTAACCCTAACCCTGTTCAGTAAATGTTCTAACCCTAACCCTAACCCTGTTCAGTAAATGTTCTAACCCTAACCCTAACCCTGTTCAGTAAATGTTCTAGCCCTAACCCTAACCCTGTTCAGTAAATGTTCTAACCCTAACCCTAACCCTGTTCAGTAAATGTTCTAGCCCTAACCCTAACCCTGTTCAGTAAATGTTCTAACCCTAACCCTGTTCAGTAAATGTTCTAACCCTAACCCTGTTCAGTAAATGTTCTAACCCTAACCCTGTTCAGTAAATGTTCTAACCCTAACCCTGTTCAGTAAATGTTCTAACCTTAACCCTGTTCAGTAAATGTTCTAACCTTAACCCTGTTCAGTAAATGTTCTAACCCTAACCCTGTTCAGTAAATGTTCTAGCCCTAACCCTAACCCTGTTCAGTAAATGTTCTAGCCCTAACCCTAACCCTGTTCAGTAAATGTTCTAACCCTAACCCTGTTCAGTAAATGTTCTAACCCTAACCCTGTTCAGTAAATGTTCTAGCCCTAACCCTGTTCAGTAAATGTTCTAACCCTAACCCTGTTCAGTAAATGTTCTAGCCCTAACCCTAACCCTCTTCAGTAAATGTTCTAACCCTAACCCTGTTCAGTAAATGTTCTAGCCCTAACCCTAACCCTGTTCAGTAAATGTTCTAGCCCTAACCCTAACCCTGTTCAGTAAATGTTCTAGCCCTAACCCTAACCCTGTTCAGTAAATGTTCTAGCCCTAGCCCTAACCCTGTTCAGTAAATGTTCTAACCCTAACCCTGTTCAGTAAATGTTCTAACCCGAACTCTGTTCAGTAAATGTTCTAACCCTAACCCTGTTCAGTAAGATTCTAGCCCTAACCCTAACCCTGTTCAGTAAATGTTCTAACCCTAACCCTGTTCAGTAAATGTTCTAACCCTAACCCTGTTCAGTAAATGTTCTAACCCTAACCCTGTTCAGTAAATGTTCTAACCTTAACCCTGTTCAGTAAATGTTCTAACCCTAACCCTGTTCAGTAAATGTTCTAACCCGAACCCTGTTCAGTAAATGTTCTAACCCTAACCCTGTTCAGTAAATGTTCTAACCCTAACCCTGTTCAGTAAATGTTCTAGCCCTAGCCCTAACCCTGTTCAGTAAATGTTCTAACCCTAACCCTGTTCAGTAAATGTTCTAACCCTAACCCTGTTCAGTAAATGTTCTAACCCGAACCCTGTTCAGTAAATGTTCTAACCCGAACCCTGTTCAGTAAATGTTCTAACCCTAACCCTGTTCAGTAAATGTTCTAACCCTGTTCAGTAAATGTTCTAGCCCTAACCCTAACCCTGTTCAGTAAATGTTCTAACCCTAACCCTGTTCAGTAAATGTTCTAACCCTAACCCTGTTCAGTAAATGTTCTAACCCTAACCCTGTTCAGTAAATGTTCTAGCCCTAACCCTGTTCAGTAAATGTTCTAGCCCTAACCCTAACCCTGTTCAGTAAATGTTCTAACCCTAACCCTAACCCTGTTCAGTAAATGTTCTAGCCCTAACCCTAACCCTGTTCAGTAAATGTTCTAACCCTAACCCTGTTCAGTAAATGTTCTAACCCTAACCCTGTTCAGTAAATGTTCTAACCCTAACCCTGTTCAGTAAATGTTCTAGCCCTAACCCTGTTCAGTAAATGTTCTAGCCCTAACCCTAACCCTGTTCAGTAAATGTTCTAACCCTAACCCTAACCCTGTTCAGTAAATGTTCTAACCCTAACCCTGTTCAGTAAATGTTCTAACCCTAACCCTGTTCAGTAAATGTTCTTCAGTGTCTGAAAGGACATTTCTATGGGACTAAAGTCAGTTCAGTCCTGCTGCCATGGTGAGTCTGATGGGGATCCAGACAAACAGAACTCAACTAAAGCTGTGGATCAGCTCAAACACACTGTGGGATCAGCAGGACCAGGACCCCTGTCCCACTACAGGGGGTCATGGGACTCATGTTGTCATCCAGGTGTGTCCACCTGTGGGTGTGTGTGTGGACAGACAGAATGTGAGCTCATTGTTGATGTTTGGTCCACAGAGTGGAGCAGCAGAGCTCAGAGGGTCCCACTGGTCTACAGGACCAGACTCAGCTGGACTCCACTGGTCTACAGGACCAGACTCAGCTGGACTCCACTGGTCTACAGGACCAGACTCAGCTGGACTCCACTGGTCTACAGGATCAGACTCAGCTGGACTCCATATTTCAGGTGTGTACATGTCCAACATCTACTGGTCCATCTGTTCTGTCCAGTCATGTCCTGCTGCTGGTTTCACACCAGTGGACGTCACTGTGTCCAACATGGACCTGAGCTTTGGTCCATGGTGGACTTTTGCTCTTTCATCATGTTTTGTGTTCCAGCTGCTGGAGGAGAACATCTGCACTTTTGTCAAGAACGAACTGAAGAAGTTCCAGCAGGTTCTGAGTCCAGATTACCCAGAATGCTTAGAGAGTCTGAGTGATGAGGATGAAGAGCAGAGGAGGAGCTCCGAGGCTTTTCTGCAGATCACACTGAACTTCCTGAGGAGGCTGAAGCAGGAGGAGCTGGCTGAGCGTCTGCACCGCAGTAAGACCATTCTGGACAGATTGAACAGATGATGGTTCAGATGGTAGAGTGGGCTGTCCAGTAACTAAAGGGTTGGTGGTTCGAATCCTGCTCTGTCCAAACACTGTTGTGTCATTGGGCCCCCATCCATATGAATGTTCGGTGGTGGTGGGAGGGGCCGTAGGCGCAGATTGTCAGCCATGCTTCCATCAGTCTGCCCCCCCCAGGACAGCTGTGGATGCAGATGTAGTTTACCACCACCAGAGGGAGAATGTGAGAGTGAATGAAGAATGGATCCACTGTACGCGCTTTGAGTATGTGTTCATAGAAAAGCAGTATAGAAATCTAGTCCATCATTATTATTATTATTATTATTATTATTATTATTATTATTATTATTATGATGATGATGATGAAAATACTGGATTTACTGTGAGACTGATGGTTTGATCTGGGTCTGCATTCAGGAAGTCAGTCTGGAGTTCAGCAGCGGAAACTGAAACGTAACCTGCAGCAGAAGTTAGAGTGTGTGTTTGAGGGCATCGCTAAAGCAGGAAACCCCAAAACCCTCCTGAACCAGATCTACACAGAGCTCTACATCACAGAGGGAGGGGCTACAGAGGTCAACCAGGACCATGAGGTCAGACAGATTGAAAGAGCATCCAGGAACCCACACAGACCACCAACAACCATCACATGTGAAGACATCTTTAAAACACCACCTGAAAGAGATCAGCCAATGAGAACGGTGCTGACAAAGGGCGTGGCCGGCATCGGGAAAACAGTGTCCACACAGAAGTTCAGTCTGGACTGGGCTGAAGACAAAGCCAACCAGGACATCCACTTCATATTTCCATTCACCTTCAGAGAGCTGAATGTGCTGAAACAGAAGAAGTTCAGCTTGGTGGAACTGGTTCAGCACTTCTTCACTGAAACCACAGAAGCAGGAATCTGGATCTTTGAAGACCACCAGGTGGTGTTCATCTTAGACGGTCTGGATGAATGTCGACCTCCTCTGGACTTCAACAACACTCAGATCCTGACTGATGTGACAGAGTCCAGCTCAGTGGATGTGCTGCTGATGAACCTCATCAGGGGGAACCTGCTTCCCTCTGCTCGCCTCTGGATAACCACACGACCTGCAGCAGCCAATCAGATCCCTGCTCAGTGGGTGGACATGGTGACAGAGGTCAGAGGGTTCACTGACCCCCAGAAGGAGGAGTACTTCAGGAAGAGGTTCACAGATGAAGAACAGACCAACACAATCATCTCCCACATCAAGACGTCCCGAAGCGTCCACGTCATGTGTCACATCCCAGTCTTCTGCTGGATCACTGCTAGAGTTCTGGAGGACGTGTTGAAGAGCACAGACAGAAGACAACTGCCCAAGACCCTGACTGAGATGTACATCCACTTCCTGGTGGTTCAGGCCAAACTGAAGAACGTCAAGTATGATGGAAGACCTGGGACAGATTCACCCTGGAGTCCAAAGACCAGGAAGATGATTGAGTCTCTGGGAAAACTGGCCTTTGAGCAGCTGAAGAAAGGAAACCTGATCTTCTATGAATCCGACCTGACAGAGTGTGGCATCGATATCAGCTCAGCCTCAGTGTGCTCAGGAGTGTTCACAGAGGTCTTCAAAGAAGAGAGAGGACTGTACCAGGACAAGAGGTTCTGCTTCATCCATCTGAGTGTCCAGGAGTTTCTGGCTGCTCTTCATGTCCATCAGACCTTCATCAACACTGGAGTCAATCTGCTGTCTGGACAAACATCTGTTTGGTCTAAACTACTGTGGGTCACCTCTGTCCAGTTCTACCAGACCGCTGTGGACCAGGCCTTACAGAGTCCAAATGGACACCTGGACCTGTTCCTGCACTTCCTCCTGGGTCTATCACTGCAGACCAATCAGATTCTCCTACATGGTCTGGTGAAACCAACAGGAAGAAGCTCAGAGACCAACCAGAAAACTGTAGAGTACATCAAGAAGAAGATCAGTGAGAAACTGTCTGTAGAGGGAAGCATCAACCTGTTCCACTGTCTGAATGAACTGGAGGATGGATCTCTGGTGGATCAGATCCAACAGTACCTGAGATCAGGACGTCTGTCCACAGAACAACTGTCTCCTGCTCAGTGGTCAGCTCTGGCCTTCATCTTACTGTCACCAGAAGAAGACCTGGATGTGTTTGACCTGAAGGAATACTCTGGTTCAGAGGAGGTTCTTCTGAGGCTGCTGCCAGTGGTCAAAGCCTCCAACAAAGCTCTGTGAGAACAAACAGTTGGATCAAACATCTCAAATATGGATCTATCATTTCAAGCAGATCAATAACTTTATACTCATGCCTTTTGTTTTGTCCAGACTCAGTGGCTGTAACCTGTCAGACAGAAGCTGTGAAGCTCTGTCCTCAGTTCTCAGATCCCAGTCCTGTAGTCTGACACATCTGGATCTGAGCAACAATGACCTGAAGGATTCAGGAGTGAAGATCCTGTCAGATGGACTGAAGAGTCCAGGATGCAGACTGGACACTCTCAGGTCAGGGTTCAACACAGAACACAACACATCATTTCAATGTTTGTCTGCAGTTGTTGGATGGATTGAACTTGTCAGTGGTTGTTTGTGTTGAACTCCAGACCAGTTCTACTGATCTTCAACTGTGTTCAGAGTCTGGAACTCATAGACTTTACACATTGAAGTCCTGTTGGTGAAGTCCCATGCATTCACAGACTCTGTTCAATGACTCCAACTCCACTCATCTCCATCCTCAGTTGATGAATGTGATGTTTTGTGTTGCAGATTGTCAGGATGTCTGATCACGGAGGAAGGATGTTCTTCTCTGGTCTCAGCCCTCCAGTCCAATCCGTCCCATCTCAGACTGCTAGACCTGAGCTACAACCATCCAGGAGCCTCAGGACAGGAGCTGTGTGCTCTAGTGGAGGATCCACACTGGAGACTGGACACTGTCAGGTATGGACTGAGCTGATGCATCCACAGATAATGGCAGATAGAACAGGTAGAGCTGACAGGAACCATCTGTCAGTAGGGCGTCCCATTTTTGGGACTTCTTTTCCGATCAAGCTCTTAATTTGACCAGTTAATTTCATATATATATCAGTAACTCCCCAAAAAAATTTCGCCCCAATCCATAAAGTTTTAGTTTGATGGGATCGCACTAACCGTTAGTGTTTACTATATGATTAGGGATGGAAATCGATAAGAATTTAATGATACCAATTCCATTATCGATTTTGCTTATTCAGCCGATTCCCAACTGATTCTCATTGGCTGAGGGAATAAAAGAGTACAAACAGGTGTGTTTGCATTAACTGTCTTTTATATTTCCATCTGCACAGAAAATAGAACATATACAGTATGAACAAATAATAAGAACAGATGACGCTGGGCCCGGTTCACGAGGGGGTGGGGTGGGGTGGGGTGGGGTGGGTGCAGTGACAGTGAAACTCCAGACTCTTTACTAATTCCTCTGTTGCTGCATTTCCACTACATGGAACCAGTTTGACTCTGCTCGTCTCCTGTATTTGTGCTCCTCATTTCCTTTCCCCTACCTTCAGAAACTTGTATTTGAGGGGGTACGACGTTTGTTGCCCGCACCAGAACTGGAACTGGGTCTGGTGTTCACTCTGCCACTAAGTAGAGAATCAAATACATGACATTCCTGTAAATGAATCACATGTGGACAAATGTTTGAACAGACTGGAGGGATTCCACCTGTAGAAGAAATGGAAGCTTTGACAGAGTTCAACTGGACCTGCTGTGGTCTGTTTGGACCTGCTGTGGTCTGTTTGGACCTGCTGTGGTCTGTTTGGACCTGCTGTGGTCTGTTTAGACCTGGTGTGGTCTGTTTAGACCTGGTGTGGTCTTTTTAGACCTGGTGTGGTCTGTTTGGACCTGGTGTGGTCTGTTTGGACCTGCTGTGGTCTGTTTAGACCTGGTGTGGTCTGTTTGGACCTGCTGTGGTCTGTTTGGACCTGGTGTGGTCTGTTTGGACCTGGTGTGGTCTGTTTGGACCTGCTGTGGTCTGTTTAGACCTGGTGTGGTCTGTTTAGACCTGGTGTGGTCTTTTTAGACCTGGTGTGGTCTGTTTGGACCTGGTGTGGTCTGTTTGGACCTGCTGTGGTCTGTTTAGACCTGGTGTGGTCTGTTTGGACCTGCTGTGGTCTGTTTAGACCTGGTGTGGTCTGTTTAGACCTGCTGTGGTCTGTTTAGACCTGGTGTGGTCTGTTTAGACCTGCTGTGGTCTGTTTGGACCTGGTGTGGTCTGTTTGGACCTGCTGTAGTCTGTTTGGACCTGCTGTGGTCTGTTTAGACCTGCTGTGGTCTGTTTGGACCTGGTGTGGTCTGTTTGGACCTGCTGTGGTCTGTTTAGACCTGGTGTGGTCTGTTTGGACTTGCTGTGGTCTGTTTAGACCTGGTGTGGTCTTTTTAGACCTGGTGTGGTCTGTTTGGACCTGGTGTGGTCTGTTTGGACCTGCTGTGGTCTGTTTAGACCTGGTGTGGTCTGTTTGGACCTGCTGTGGTCTGTTTAGACCTGGTGTGGTCTGTTTGGACCTGCTGTGGTCTGTTTGGACCTGCTGTGGTCTGTTTAGACCTGGTGTGGTCTGTTTAGACCTGGTGTGGTCTTTTTAGACCTGGTGTGGTCTGTTTGGACCTGGTGTGGTCTGTTTGGACCTGCTGTGGTCTGTTTGGACCTGGTGTGGTCTGTTTGGACCTGGTGTGGTCTGTTTGGACCTGCTGTGGTCTGTTTAGACCTGGTGTGGTCTGTTTGGACCTGCTGTGGTCTGTTTGGACCTGGTGTGGTCTGTTTGGACCTGGTGTGGTCTGTTTGGACCTGCTGTGGTCTGTTTAGACCTGGTGTGGTCTGTTTAGACCTGGTGTGGTCTTTTTAGACCTGGTGTGGTCTGTTTGGACCTGGTGTGGTCTGTTTGGACCTGCTGTGGTCTGTTTAGACCTGGTGTGGTCTGTTTGGACCTGCTGTGGTCTGTTTAGACCTGGTGTGGTCTGTTTAGACCTGCTGTGGTCTGTTTAGACCTGGTGTGGTCTGTTTAGACCTGCTGTGGTCTGTTTGGACCTGGTGTGGTCTGTTTGGACCTGCTGTAGTCTGTTTGGACCTGCTGTGGTCTGTTTAGACCTGCTGTGGTCTGTTTGGACCTGGTGTGGTCTGTTTGGACCTGCTGTGGTCTGTTTAGACCTGGTGTGGTCTGTTTGGACTTGCTGTGGTCTGTTTAGACCTGGTGTGGTCTTTTTAGACCTGGTGTGGTCTGTTTGGACCTGGTGTGGTCTGTTTGGACCTGCTGTGGTCTGTTTAGACCTGGTGTGGTCTGTTTGGACCTGCTGTGGTCTGTTTAGACCTGGTGTGGTCTGTTTGGACCTGCTGTGGTCTGTTTGGACCTGCTGTGGTCTGTTTAGACCTGGTGTGGTCTGTTTAGACCTGGTGTGGTCTTTTTAGACCTGGTGTGGTCTGTTTGGACCTGGTGTGGTCTGTGTAGACCTGGTGTGGTCTGTTTGGACCTGCTGTGGTCTGTTTAGACCTGCTGTGGTCTGTTTAGACCTGGTGTGGTCTGTTTGGACCTGGTGTGGTCTGTTTGGACCTGGTGTGGTCTGTTTGGACCTGCTGTGGTCTGTTTAGACCTGGTGTGGTCTGTTTGGACCTGGTGTGGTCTGTGTAGACCTGGTGTGGTCTGTTTGGACCTGGTGTGGTCTGTGTAGACCTGGTGTGGTCTGTTTGGACCTGCTGTGGTCTGTTTAGACCTGCTGTGGTCTGTTTAGACCTGGTGTGGTCTGTTTGGACCTGGTGTGGTCTGTGTAGACCTGGTGTGGTCTGTTTGGACCTGCTGTGGTCTGTTTAGACCTGGTGTGGTCTGTTTAGACCTGGTGTGGTCTGTTTGGACCTGCTGTGGTCTGTTTGGACCTGCTGTGGTCTGTTTGGACCTGGTGTGGTCTGTTTGGACTTGCTGTGGTCTGTTTAGACCTGGTGTGGTCTTTTAGACCTGGTGTGGTCTGTTTGGACCTGGTGTGGTCTGTTTGGACCTGCTGTGGTCTGTTTAGACCTGGTGTGGTCTGTTTGGACCTGCTGTGGTCTGTGTAGACCTGGTGTGGTCTGTTTGGACCTGCTGTGGTCTGTTTAGACCTGGTGTGGTCTGTTTGGACCTGCTGTGGTCTGTTTAGACCTGGTGTGGTCTGTGTAGACCTGGTGTGGTCTGTTTGGACCTGCTGTGGTCTTTTTAGACCTGGTGTGGTCTGTTTGGACCTGGTGTGGTCTGTGTAGACCTGGTGTGGTCTGTTTGGACCTGCTGTGGTCTGTTTAGACCTGGTGTGGTCTGTGTAGACCTGGTGTGGTCTGTTTAGACCTGGTGTGGTCTTTTTAGACCTGGTGTGGTCTGTTTGAACCTGGTGTGGTCTGTTTGGACCTGGTGTGGTCTGTTTGGACCTGCTGTGGTCTGTTTAGACCTGGTGTGGTCTGTTTGGACCTGGTGTGGTCTGTGTAGACCTGGTGTGGTCTGTGTAGACCTGGTGTGGTCTGTTTGGACCTGGTGTGGTCTGTGTAGACCTGGTGTGGTCTGTTTGGACCTGCTGTGGTCTGTTTAGACCTGGTGTGGTCTGTTTGGACCTGCTGTGGTCTGTTTAGACCTGGTGTGGTCTGTTTGGACCTGGTGTGGTCTGTGTAGACCTGGTGTGGTCTGTTTGGACCTGCTGTGGTCTGTTTAGACCTGGTGTGGTCTGTTTGGACCTGCTGTGGTCTGTTTAGACCTGGTGTGGTCTGTTTAGACCTGGTGTGGTCTGTTTGGACCTGGTGTGGTCTGTTTAGACCTGGTGTGGTCTGTTTGGACCTGCTGTGGTCTGTTTAGACCTGCTGTGGTCTGTTTAGACCTGGTGTGGTCTGTTTAGACCTGGTGTGGTCTGTGTAGGCCTGGTGTGGTCTGTTTAGACCTGGTGTGGTCTGTTTAGACCTGGTGTGGTCTTTTTAGACCTGGTGTGGTCTGTTTGGACCTGGTGTGGTCTGTTTAGACCTGGTGTGGTCTTTTTAGACCTGGTGTGGTCTGTTTGGACCTGGTGTGGTCTGTTTAGACCTGGTGTGGTCTGTTTGGACCTGCTGTGGTCTGTTTAGACCTGGTGTGGTCTGTTTGGACCTGCTGTGGTCTGTTTAGACCTGCTGTGGTCTGTTTAGACCTGGTGTGGTCTGTTTGGACCTGCTGTGGTCTGTTTAGACCTGGCGTGGTCTTTTTAGACCTGGTGTGGTCTGTTTGGACCTGGTGTGGTCTGTTTAGACCTGGTGTGGTCTGTTTGGACCTGCTGTGGTCTGTTTGGACCTGCTGTGGTCTGTTTAGACCTGGTGTGGTCTGTGTAGACCTGGTGTGGTCTGTTTAGACCTGGTGTGGTCTGTTTAGACCTGGTGTGGTCTGTGTAGACCTGGTGTGGTCTGTTTAGACCTGGTGTGGTCTGTTTGGACCTGCTGTGGTCTGTTTAGACCTGGTGTGGTCTGTTTGGACCTGCTGTGGTCTGTGTAGACCTGGTGTGGTCTGTTTGGACCTGCTGTGGTCTGTTTGGACCTGGTGTGGTCTGTTTAGACCTGGTGTGGTCTGTTTGGACCTGGTGTGGTCTGTTTGGACCTGGTGTGGTCTGTTTAGTCCGTTTCTGCCTGACCTCCATGTTGTCTTTGTTCTGACCAAAACAATGCTGCGTACGTGTGACGTCATTGCGCAATGAAGGTGGAATCAATAAGCAGAATCATCCCTATGTATAATAACAGATTAGATTTCTCTCGTGCTTTTCTATGAATGCATACTCAGTGTACAGTGGATCCATTCTTCATTCACTCTCACATTGTCCCTCTAGTGGTGGTAAACTACATCTGTATCCACAGCTGTCCTGGGGTTGGGGGTGGGGGGGGCAGACTAATGGAAGCATGGCTGACAATTCCCACTTACAGCCCCTCCCACCACCACCACCAAACATTCACACCCACCAGTGTGAACAGCAGCACTGGAGGCAATGGGGGGGGGGTGTGAAGTGTCTTGCCCAAGGACACAACAGCACATGACTGGGACAGAGCAGGATTGGAACCACCAACCCTTTGGTTATTGGACGACCCGCTCTACCATCTGAGCCATGGCCGTCCCCAAGTCTGTCCAGAGGCTGACCCCATCACACACAGAACACTAGAACCCAGCTGTGGTGGGCCTTTGGTGGAACTCTGCCTTTAGTCCATGTTCCTCAACTTCCACACATATTTCTCTTGCTGTGGTTTTGCTGTTGTGACGACCCCTCCACACCACTAGGTGTGTGTTGGTTTTTTGTTCGTTCCTTTGCAGGATCTGACCAAGGCGGGGTTCATCTAGTAATCATCAGATGCGCTGCACCTGGGCCCGGTGTCCTGCCGTCTTTAAAAGCTTTAAAAGATGGGTACTGTAGGATCAGATGAAGGGTACCAGATGGGTACTGTAGGATCAGATGGAGGGTACCAGATGGGTACTGTGGATCAGATGGAGGGTACCAGATGGGTACTGTAGGATCAGATGGAGGGTACCAGATGGGTACTGTAGGATCAGATGGAGGGTACCAGATGGGTACTGTAGGATCAGATGGAGGGTACCAGATGGGTACTGTAGGATCAGATGGAGGGTACCAGATGGGTACTGTAGGATCAGATGTTCTGAGTGCAGATCTGTCAAATCAGACTAGGACAGAAAGAAATCTGAAAAAACCTGGGATTGGACCCATTTTGAACTGTCACATGACCTTGACCTTGTCTAAAATCCTGTGACCTTTGACCTGTACATGATTGTAGACCTTCATAAACGACAGTTCCATCCTCCAGAACCTCTAATATGACATTTACATGAGCAGATCTGGCAGAACTAACCCACAAATGAAGGATTTTCACTGAAAAATGGGTTTTCTGCACTGGGCTGATGGACACCCTAAAGATGGAGGTGGGGGGGGAGGGGTCTAAAACTGTACAGACACCCTAATGATGGAGGTGGGGGGGGGTCTAAAACTGTACAGACACCCTAAAGATGGAGGTGGGGGGGGGAATCTAAAACTGTACGGACACCCTAAAGATGGAGGTGGGGGGGGGGGGGGTCTAAAACTGTACAGACACCCTAAAGATGGAGGGGGGGGGGGGGTCTAAAACTGTACAGACACCCTAAAGATGGAGGTGGGGGGGGGAATCTAAAACTGTACAGACACCCTAAAGATGGAGGTGGGGGGGGGGTCTAAAACTGTACAGACACCCTAAAGATGGAGGTGGGGGGGTCTAAAACTGTACAGACACCCTAAAGATGGAGGTGGGGGGGTCTAAAACTGTACAGACACCCTAAAGATGGAGGTGGGGGGGGGGGGGTGGTCTAAAACTGTACAGACACCCTAAGATGGAGGTGGGGGGGGGGGGTCTAAAACTGTACAGACACCCTAAAGATGGAGGTGGGGGGGGGATCTAAAACTGTATGGACACCCTAAAGATGGAGGGGGGGGGGGGGGGGTCTAAAACTGTACAGACACCCTAAAGATGGAGGTGGGGGGGTCTAAAACTGTACAGACACCCTAAAGATGGAGGTGGGGGGGGGGTCTAAAACTGTACAGACACCCTAAAGATGGAGGTGGGGGGTCTAAAACTGTATGGACACCCTAAAGATGGAGGTGGGGGGGGGGTCTAAAACTGTACAGACACCCTAAAGATGGAGGTGGGGGGGGGGGGGGTCTAAAACTGTACAGACACCCTAAAGATGGAGGTGGGGGGGGGGGGGGGGGGGGGGGTCTAAAACTGTACAGACACCCTAAAGATGGAGGTGGGGGGGGGGGTCTAAAACTGTACAGACACCCTAAAGATGGAGGTGGGGGGGTCTAAAACTGTACAGACACCCTAAAGATGGAGGGGGGGGGTCTAAAACTGTACAGACTGGGATGAAAGTTTTTGGGGAGTTACTGAAATATACGAGATGAACTGGACAAATGAAGAGCTGGATCAGAAAAGAAGTCCCCAAACTGGGCCGGCCTAATCTGTCCCAGCTGGGATCCGTCCTGTCTGAAGGTCCAGCCCATGTTCACAGACAAACGCACTCAGTCAGTGATGCAGAAGGAAGCATTTAGTGGATGTGAGCAGAAAAAGCTTCAGTGGATCAGAGGGATGGAATGTCCATGTCTCCAGCTGACCTCTGACCCTCCTCCTCCTTTCAGGTTGGATCCTGCTGGAGTCCGATGGTTGACACCGAGGAGACGTAAGTGTGGTTTCATTAGATTCATTCAAACCAACCTGAACCCAAAGTGGGACCTGGTTCTAAACATCTGAACTGTTCATGAAGACAGTCAGTTTAGTGGAAGGATGTGTGGTGGAGAGAGGACGCTTTAGAGACAAACACATGATATTAATATAAGTATTTATTCACTTAAAATAACAATACAGAGATTGAACGACGTACTAGTAAGGAGAGGAAGAGAAGAAACCTGAGGGAAAAGAAGAAGAGAAGCAAGGAGAAAAAGCAACAGGAGAACAGCTGGGGGGGCTTTTTGTGTGTACATGATCACACACACACTAAGACAGAGTGAGGGTGTGTGTCGAACAAATAAGTGTAAGTGTGTTCTTTTGTTGGAAGCTCCAAGAATAAGTCCGGATTCTTTTCGGTCTCATTTTTATACATTTATTGTTGACTTGATCTGATCACAAACAAAATCTAACTCAGCTGAGGATCCACACCCTAGTGGGGAAATGGACCCAGGCCATTCCAACGCACCTCACTTTTATAATCCTTGTCAGCTGATCTTCAAACTCTGGGCTCAACCCTTTGTCTTTAACTTAGCGTTCTCTAAACAGATCAAACAGATGTGGGGCCTTAACTCTGAGTAAACTTCTGCCAACAGTCAGTTTATCACCTATATTTGACAACACTGTGTGAATGTGTTTGTTCAGACGTGGACCTAGAAGAACAGAACCTACTTAAGTCATGTGCAGATGGATGGTTCCTATCTAAACAAGCTGGTCCTAAGAAATTTACAACTGACCAGTGACACAAAGAAAACCTAACTAATACTGACTAATACTAATACTGACTAACCTGTGATTCAATCCAAGAATTCAACCCTCCAAGTTCAAATCATATTTCATAAGGGAAAGCACATATGGATCCCAGAGGTGAATAAAGACCCAAATATGGAAAAAGTGGTTGTATAAGAATCAAATACCTAACCAAAGGTGTTCCAGTGACGCCACTACAGACGAGCTGATAGCTGACTGGGACACAAACCACCTGAGCAGTGAGTCCTCAGGTCCAGTCCCAGACTGTTTAGTGCATGTCATACTGCCAGTGTCTTTATGCACATGTGCAGTCTGTACTGTCACTGTCTGATAAAGAAGAACATGTAGAAAAATAATCTGAAGAACACAGCTGAGTTCATCAGGATCAGAAGTTTGTCTCAGGAACAAACTCATATAAAATGACCAAAACACTTAAACTATTATTATCCATCAGATAAAGGCCCAATCCCAGTTCACCCCTCCGCCCTCCCCCTTACCCCTGCCCCTCCCCCCTCCCCCTTGGCCCTTGCACTTGGTACTATCCCATGAACCAGAGTTGCAATATATGGCAAATGCCAAATATGTTCAATACAGTTTGATTTTCTGTTTGGCCAAGAAGGAAAATCCAGTCCTTTATAAATGTTGTATCTGCTGTTTCTGATCAGGAAAATGAAACATGAAAATCAAAGACACTTTTACACAGAGATCCTGGAAAAAGGTGAGATGGTGATCCCACGTTTTTACCACCATCGACCGATTTCCACAGCCAAGGAGAGACAGATACCGTTTCATTTACACAGACGTCGCTCCAGAATAAGGGGTCCCATAACAGAAGAGCTGTGGAAAAGGGGCTGAAGTCAGACTCACACATGATCCATCCAGCAGTTACAGTTGAATTTAACCCAGCGATATGACCAGACTGTCACTGAATGAGCTGATCAATAACTGCAGCCTTATTGTTACAGATTACAGATTACTTTATTGTCATTTGACAGCACACAGTACATACAGTACATACAGCACACAGTACATACAGCACAGAGTACATACAGCACAGAGTACATACAGCACACAGTACATACAGCACACAGTACATACAGCACAGAGTACATACAGCACAGAGTACATACAGCACACAGTACATACAGCACACAGTACATACAGCACACAGTACATACAGTACATACAGCACAGAGTACATACAGCACACAGTACATACAGCACACAGTACATACAGTACATACAGCACAGAGTACATACAGTACATACAGCACACAGTACATACAGCACACAGTACATACAGCACAGAGTACATACAGTACATACAGCACACAGTACATACAGCACAGAGTACATACAGTACATACAGCACACAGTACATACAGCACACAGTACATACAGCACACAGTACATACAGCACAGTACATACAGTACATACAGCACAGAGTACATACAGTACATACAGCACAGAGTACATACAGCACACAGTACATACAGTACATACAGCACACAGTACATACAGCACAGAGTACATACAGTACATACAGCACACAGTACATACAGCACACAGTACATACAGTACATACAGCACACAGTACATACAGCACACAGTACATACAGTACATACAGCACACAGTACATACAGCACACAGTACATACAGCACACAGTACATACAGTACATACAGCACACAGTACATACAGCACACAGTACATACAGCACACAGTACATACAGTACATACAGCACAGAGTACATACAGTACATACAGCACACAGTACATACAGCACAGAGTACATACAGCACACAGTACATACAGCACACAGTACATACAGTACAGAGTACATACAGCACAGAGTACATACAGCACACAGTACATACAGCACACAGTACATACAGTACATACAGCACAGAGTACATACAGCACACAGTACATACAGTACACAGTACATACAGTACATACAGCACAGAGTACATACAGCACACAGTACATACAGCACACAGTACATACAGTACATACAGCACAGAGTACATACAGTACATACAGCACACAGTACATACAGCACACAGTACATACAGCACACAGTACATACAGCACACAGTACATACAGTACATACAGCACAGAGTACATACAGTACATACAGCACAGAGTACATACAGCACACAGTACATACAGTACATACAGCACACAGTACATACAGCACAGAGTACATACAGTACATACAGCACACAGTACATACAGCACACAGTACATACAGTACATACAGCACACAGTACATACAGCACACAGTACATACAGTACATACAGCACACAGTACATACAGCACACAGTACATACAGCACACAGTACATACAGTACATACAGCACAGAGTACATACAGTACACAGCACACAGTACATACAGCACAGAGTACATACAGCACACAGTACATACAGCACACAGTACATACAGTACATACAGCACACAGTACATACAGCACACAGTACATTCAGCACACAGTACATACAGTACAGAGTACATACAGTACATACAGCACACAGTACAAACAGCACAGAGTACATACAGTACATACAGCACACAGTACATACAGCACACAGTACATACAGCACACAGTACATACAGCACACAGTACATACAGTACATACAGCACAGAGTACATACAGTACATACAGCACAGAGTACATACAGCACACAGTACATACAGTACATACAGCACACAGTACATACAGCACAGAGTACATACAGTACATACAGCACACAGTACATACAGCACACAGTACATACAGTACATACAGCACAGAGTACATACAGTACATACAGCACAGAGTACATACAGCACACAGTACATACAGTACATACAGCACAGAGTACATACAGCACACAGTACATACAGTACATACAGCACACAGTACATACAGTACATACAGCACACAGTACATACAGCACACAGTACATACAGCACACAGTACATACAGTACATACAGCACAGAGTACATACAGTACATACAGCACAGAGTACATACAGCACACAGTACATACAGTACATACAGCACACAGTACATACAGCACAGAGTACATACAGTACATACAGCACACAGTACATACAGCACAGAGTACATACAGCACACAGTACATACAGCACACAGTACATACAGTACATACAGCACAGAGTACATACAGCACACAGTACATACAGTACATACAGCACACAGTACATACAGCACAGAGTACATACAGTACATACAGTACATACAGCACACAGTACATACAGTACATACAGTACATACAGCACACAGTACATACAGTACATACAGTACATACAGCACATACAGCACACAGTACATACAGTACATACAGCACATACAGCACACAGTACATACAGCACACAGTACATACAGTACATACAGCACAGAGTACATACAGCACACAGTACATACAGTACATACAGCACACAGTACATACAGCACAGAGTACATACAGTACATACAGTACATACAGCACACAGTACATACAGTACATACAGTACATACAGCACACAGTACATACAGTACATACAGTACATACAGCACATACAGCACACAGTACATACAGCACACAGTACATACAGTACATACAGCACACAGTACATTCAGCACACAGTACATCAGATGAGACTGTGATCGATGATCAGGGACATCGGGCCGCCGCCACAACTGGTGCACCACCACTGAACCCTTTTCTTTGAAAGTGGCAGTGAAGAAGAAGATAATCCAAAGCACAAATATAAGCCATCATACAGTTTTCACACAGTACACGTGGACACATGCTGGAATTTTTTCATGGATTTGAAAGGAATTTGGGGGATAGGGTGAAAAAAAAAAACAGGGTTTGAGAGCAAAACAAGATTTGGAGTTGGGACAGAGGAGAAATGAATGTGTGTTGTGTGTTTGTCTTTGGAATGTGTGCAAGATAAGAGACTCCAGCGGTCCATCTGTCCTTCAGTTGGTTCCAGTCTTCTGGGGAGGGTTCTCAGTCCAGTCCTACTGTTGTCCTGACCATGGCAGATGTTTGGACTGCAGGGGGAGTAGATTACAGAAGAATCTGCTGTAGGGCTGTGCAATTAATCGAAATTCGATTACGATTTCGATTATTACACGCAACGATTACAAAAATTATGTAATAGAGAAAAAACGATTATTAATTTTGAGTTGTTTTAATTCACGCGCACGCAAGCTCCCATGAGCTGCTCTGCCCCGCCCCCCTCTAAGCTACTGCTGCTGCTAGTCGGCAGGTCCACCCCAAGAGGAAAGTTGGACCTAGCGGTCTTGAAAAATGGCAGGAGAATCCCAGCAGAAGTGCTTGGTAAACAAAAAAGGCAAGTCCAATTCAATTGTATGGAATCACTTTGGGTTTGATGAAGAAGACGAAGAGCAGAAAACACATCACGTGCAAAAAGTGTTTGGTTGTTGTGTCCGCACCGACCGCTAACACAACAAACCTTTGTAACCATCTAAAGTTGAACCACCGCCACCTTTAGCATAATCTTATGAAAAACTAAAACACATAAAAACAACTCCGTTTACAACTTCGCCCGCAATGCAATCTTCAGTTTCCGAATCTCTTTACGCTGTAACTCCCGTATTAACCTAACCTGACCTAACCCGTATAACCCTAACGTACGTATTCCAGATGGCTGATGTATACAGAAGGCCTGAACTGAAACCTCACAGCACGCCACTGAATTTACTGTTTCATACTACATTGAACATACTTGAATTTATCATTTGCACTTTATGTGAGTTTTTTTTTTTTTATTGCTACAGTTCCATGGCAAGTCTATAGCAGTTTAATTCCAGTGCACTATTTATTTACAAAAGGAAACATACTTGAATTTACAGTACACTTATTTGCATTCAAAGATTTTTTTGTTTCGTACAAAAGTGAAAATACTTTGTTTTAGTGGTTAAAAGCTTTATTTATATTTAAAGAGTATATCTTACATTGTTTTGCAAGAAAAAAATAAACAACTTTAAGGTTAACAAATAATCGTTTTTAATAATCGTGATTTCAATTATTGCTAAAATAATTGTGATTATTTTTTTTTCCTATAATCGAGCAGCCCTAATCTGCTGCTTCCTCAGCTCCCAGGGGAAACAATTGAGGCCATGGGAAGAACTGGATTTCTGCATTAATTTAGTGTAACTTTCATTTTGTTGTACCTGGCCTCAGCATTACTCACTTCCGAGCAGTCAGTCGGTCTCTCCACAGTTCGTCTCATTTCTCCTTCAGTCCCTCAGATTGTCGGAGTCCTTCTACATTGGCTCTCAGCCCCTCTGCAGTCTGACCCACAATGTAATCCATCTTCTTACACCAGTCCTCAGCCCATCCGTCCAGGTCTCCCACACTGTCCCCGGACTGCGTCACCACCCGTTGGAATTCCTTCACATTATCACTCACCGCTCTGAAGTGCTTCTTAATTTCCACCGATAGCAGCGGGGTCTGTTAGCGTGCTGCTGTCTTACCGATTTTGCGATAGATCAGGTCCATTCCCAGACCAATCAGAAGGTGTCCCGCTGTCATAAATCCAAATAGGTAGACGTTTTTGATGTCCTCCACCCACAGAGCACACAGACACACCCCCCTCCACTCATCCCAAGCGTCCCGGGTGTGTTCCGTCAGGGCAGGTGGGCTCCCCTGGGCCGTTCTTCCTGGGTGAAAAAATCTTGTCAATTGCGCTGAGTGACCAGTTGACCAGTTGATTATTGTGTTTTCTTCTGTCCATCAGATTTCTGTGAACTCACCCTGGATCCAAACACAGCGAACAGAGAACTGAAACTGTCTGCAAACAACAAGAAGGTGGAACATGTGTTTGAGGTCCAGTCCTATCCAGATCATCAGGACAGATTTGACTTCCATCCTCAGCTGATGTGTTCAACTGGTCTGACTGGTCGCTGTTACTGGGAGGTGGAGTGGAGTGGACAGGTTAATGTATCAGTGACTTACAGAGGAATCAGAAGGAAAGGAGACAAACGACACAGTGTGTTTGGATTCAACCATCAGTCCTGGAGTCTGTTCTGTCATGACGGTGGATACAGGGTCTGGCATAAATACAAACACACACCCCTCCCTCAGTCCTCCTCCTTCTTCTCCCCCTCCTCCTCCTCCTCCTCTGGTACAGTCTCAGTGTATGTGGACTGTCCTGCTGGATCTTTGTCCTTCTATGAAGTCTCCTCTGACAAACTGGTCCACCTCCACACCTTCAAAACCACATTCACTGAACCACTGTTTGCTGGATTTGGTTTGGGTTTTGGATCCTCAATGCGTTTGTGTGATGTGTAGTTTTGCTGCGTAGTTGTGGTTGTGTAGATTTTACCACAAATATCTTAGTTCATGGGCCAAGACCAGATGTTTGGGATATTGGTACCACGAAAAAATAAAGGAAGGTCCACACAACCTGTGAGCTCCAAAACATTTATTCCACAATGTGACGTTTGGGCCGAGGCCCTTCATCAGACTGAGGACAGACGGACTTCCACAGGTGTTTTATATGCAGGGTCTGATCACAACACCTGACCTGCAATATACGTCATTGTAGAGAAACAGAAAATTCTTTTTAAACTTATTAAAAATATAATCAATCATAAATGATCAATAGTCAAATGTTTCAAATGTCCACAAGTACAAATCCACAGGTGTTTTATATGCAGTATCTGACCACAATAACACCTGACCTGCAATATGCATCGTCTTAGAAGAGCAGAAAAGAACTTTAAAAAAAAACTTGTCAGACATATAGTGAATCATAAATCGTCAAATATTTCAAATGTCCACCAATACAAATAATTTTAGTGATCAAACTGCTTTACACTCAGACATTTATAAACAGGTATTAATCAGATTTCATCACATCTGTACAGGTCCGTGTAATTCTACTGTCCATGTGAATGTGGTGACAAACACCACAGCATGTGTCACAGTTCTGCTTTACAAATGTACAAAAACAGATTTACAAAAGCAGAAAGACTATTTTGGGCAACGGTGAGATCCATCCAGACAGACATCTAAACTCCAGTGTTGGAGCGAGGATCCACTGGAGTGAAGTGGTCTATGTGGAGAGTGATTTGGAAAACATACGAGGAGATGGGAAGAGCCTGTAGAAATGGTCTCAGATCAGATTCTTCACTGAGGCCTTTAGGGCTGAGTGTATGTAGGGTATGAATCCAAAAAGCCTCCAAACAGTTGGCATCACCCCCTCAGCTGGGCCTACAGACTTTATCTGTACCCATGGACTTGAACATGCTGACACTGTGTGGAGCTTGTGTGAAATGTACGCCCACTGGGCTTTTGTGTCTATATTGTGTCTGTATCGTTTGTGTATATTGGTGCCACCCAGCGGGCCAGTTCTAGTTCTGCATTTTGAAATGGCCTGTATCTGTAGAGCGTACTTGGCTGTGATAGTCCTTCCACAGTAGCTCAGTCCTGACTATCAGCCACTGAGTAAACCCACTGTAAGGGGCCAAAGCAGAGGTCATCCAAGGTCATTTGAATGGATGGAATGTTCAAACCAACACAGACTCAGCACATTCATGACCAGTTCTGTTCTTCTCACAGATGTGAGTTCCATCTAAACCAGAATAAACCGTTCAGACCGTAGATGAGTGCAGACTGCAGCAGTACACATACAGCAGTCTGGTAGATGAACAGTCTGTCCTCTAAGAGAAGTTTAATTAAGGGTCAGTGAAATAAGGAGGAAAAGTCAAAGTGAGAGAAAGTCCTTAAGGTTAAGAGAAAATGTCTGTAATAGTTGATCAGTTTCATTGTGAGCATAATTAACCCATGAAGACCCAAATATACACATGTGACCAAAAGCATCAGCTGATCTAAACTGTTTCAGACTGACTGATCCATTCATTCTGTCCATACATGTCAATAACTGGTGTCAAATACAGTTCTGCAGCTTTTCATGCTCATCACATATGACCAGATTTGGACGTTCAGAGGCTCCGTAGTTACCATGGAAACACTTTCATCTTCTCCAACATTGCTTCTCCAGTCAAACCCGTGCAGTTGGATCAGTGCAGGTGGATGGACACACTGGGTTTAGGTTCAGTTCAGGACAGACTGGACTGAAAAACACACTGTTTCTCAAGTTCCATGAGGATTAAAGAACAGGATTCATAAAATAGGGAGATAAATATTTATTATTAATAATATTTTCTGGAGAGGGGGTGGAATTAAATAAGTTGCACTTCTTCCCACCCCTTTTCAGGCATGTAAATGAAACTAGTGTTCTGTTCTTCTGTCTAAGATTGTTATAATTGTTGATATTTGGATTATTATTGATGTTTTGCTTGTTGCATATATGAAAAATTTCATTGCATGTTCGGAATAAAACACTAAAATAAATGAAGACTCTGGTGCTATTTTTGGACAAGTTGAGCACATAAACATGATGTATTGGTTTAACTAAGTCCACCCTCTAAATATTTGTAACAGACTTTTTTTGTGATATCAGTACTTTCAGCACCAGGGTCTTCAAATACAGGAAAACACCTGATTTTCACGGAAACAAATGCAAATCACAGAGGATAAAATCCTGATAAATGGTGATAAATCACTTAAAGGTTAAATAGAGAGAAAATGTAATTTGGGAACTGAGACAGAAGCGGTCTCATTCATTGAAGGCGTGTCCGTTTGGGTGCTGTGAGTCCACTTTCAGTTCAGCTCTAACATCCAGACCTGCACACACTCCAGAACTCCTTCTGTGTTCTTCTCTGGTCTGTTTGCATGGGGGTTGGCTCTAGAACATGTGCTCTTCTGTGTGAAATGAAATGCTCCGTTGGTTTTCTGCTCTGTAGTTGTGTCATCATTCAGCTGCTGTCTTTGTTGGGATCACTCCAGAACTTTCATGTGCTTTCATTAGCTCTGGATGAAAACAGACTTTATCATCACTTCCCTTATTTCAGTCCTAACTATGTGTAACCTGCTCAGCCTGTAAGAGGGGGTAGGTGGTCTGTAGTTTCATTCCCAGCTGTGTGTTATGGTTGATAAGCTTTGTCCTGCATGTCACTGTTATCCAGTGGGCGTCAGTGGAGCTGTCCACAAGAAGAACTCACCACTGGGTTTTACTGGTAAAGGACGAAAAGGAAACGGAAACAGAGCATTAGCAAGTCAACAACAAAACTAATGCCGTGTTTCCACTACGTGGAACCGGCTCGGCTCGGCTCGGCATTCCTCAGACCGTTTCCATTCCAGGATACTACTGACTCTACAGGACCTGGTCGTCATAGCGATGCGGTGTGTTATTTCTGTGTCGTCTGTTCACAGTTGATGATAAACTCACTCGTTGCCTGTTGTCTGGTCTGAATTTTTCCGTCTTCCAGCACAGACTGAATGTCCTGGACCGACCCTGGACCGACCCTGGTCTAGTTCATCTGTTCTCATGTGGGTTAATGGAGCCACAGGTTCACTGTCCACTAACGCATCTGTTTATGGAAAAGGGCGGGGCACAGAAAACTGTCTGACCAATCAGTGGTCTGCAGTGTTTATACGTCACAGTTTAGTATCTGGTCCCCAGACCTGGAACCTCAGCGGAGGTGAGACCAAAAAACTAGTACCAGGTACCAGATTCCAAAAAACTAGTACCAGGTACCAGATTCCAAAAAACTAGTACCAGGTACCAGATTCCAAAAAACTAGTACCAGGTACCAGATTCCAAAAAACTAGTACCAGGTACCAGATTCCAAAAACTAGTACCAGGTACCAGATTCCAAAAACTAGTACCAGGTACCAGATTCAAAAAACTAGTACCAGGTACCAGATTCAAAAAACTAGTACCAGGTACCAGATTCCAAAAACTAGTACCAGGTACCAGATTCCAAAAAAACTGGACCAGGTACCAGATTCCAAAAAACTAGTACCAGGTACCAGATTCCAAAAAAACTAGGACCAGGTACCAGATTAAAAAAACTAGTACCAGGTACCAGATTAAAAAAACTAGTACCAGGTACCAGATTAAAAAAACTAGTACCAGGTACCAGATTCAAAAAAACTAGTACCAGGTACCAGATTAAAAAAACTAGTACCAGGTACCAGATTCCAGGTCCTTTTTCATTATGGAAATGCAAACAGGTCGAGTTGAGGCGATACTATGATACAGTGGAAACAGGACAGAAGAAGTGCACATGAAGACATGAAGTTAAGAAAAGACTAAAGACTGAGACAGTTCCAGAGGTTTTTGGTCATAAATACTTCTCCAAACAGTCAGCAACGCACAGGTGGGAGTTCAGCCCAGGATTTTAAAAAGAAAGGGTTCTTTTTCTGTGGTGAGTGTTTGACTTATTGTTCACCATGTGCAAAACTAGCCAACGTGCTTTTATGTGTTTAATAGGTTGAATATGTAGAGATTCTTTTTGTGAGGATGTAATAATTTCTGATTTGCTGCTAACTCTGTTGTTTGAATGATAAGGTATTTACTACAAAAGCTAAAAAACACATGGGAGGTGAACTTCAGTTTATTGAACCAGTGTGCTTTGGAGGCTGTGTTGATGTTCCTGTAGTGCATTCACACTCACATGTGCAGTGAGTGGGATGGTTGGTTCTAGGTGAACTGTTACCAGCTGGACATTTGGGAATGTGGATGGTTAAGTCATAGTATTTCCAGAGCCAGTAGTTGTTTTTTTTTTTACAGAATACTCAAATGTTGTCCTGCTACGGAGGTTGTTGGGTTTTTTTGTATGTATTGATTCAAGATGGTCCATTAAAGAAGAGCAGCTGGAAACACATGTGGAAACCATGGTGACGAGAGCTGAAGAGGATCATCTGCTCACAAACACAAACATCGAATAATTCTGTGGGCTGTTCTGTTTTTTCTTATAGTGGATCATTTTTTGGGCTGTTCTGTTTTTTCTTATAGTGGATAATTTTTTTTGGGCTGTTCTCTTTTTTTCTAATAGTGGATAATTTTTTTTGGGCTGTTCTGTTTTTTCTTATAGTGGATAATTTTTTTTGGGCTGTTCTGTTTTTTCTTATAGTGGATAATTTTTTGGGCTGTTCTGTTTTTTCTAATAGTGGATAATTTTTTGGGCTGTTCTCTTTTTTTCTTATAGTGGATAATTTTTTGGGCTGTTCTGTTTTTTCTTATAGTGGATAATTTTTTGGGCCGTTCTGTTTTTTCTTATAGTGGATAATTTTTTTTGGGCTGTTCTCTTTTTTTCTAATAGTGGATAATTTTTTTT
This sequence comes from Sphaeramia orbicularis, assembly GCF_902148855.1. NCBI lineage: Eukaryota > Metazoa > Chordata > Actinopteri > Kurtiformes > Apogonidae > Sphaeramia > Sphaeramia orbicularis. The sequence continues at coordinate 1,430,122 of NC_043974.1, read as the reverse complement.
GGGCTGTTCTGTTTTTTCTTATAGTGGATAATTTTTTTTGGGCTGTTCTCTTTTTTTCTAATAGTGGATAATTTTTTGGGCTGTTCTGTTTTTTCTAATAGTGGATAATTTTTTGGGCTGTTCTCTTTTTTTCTTATAGTGGATAATTTTTTGGGCTGTTCTGTTTTTTCTTATATTGGATAATTTTTTGGGCTGTTCTCTCTTTTTTTCTAATAGTGAATTATTTTTTGGGCTGTTCTCTGTTTTTTCTTAAAGTGAATTATTTTTTGGGCTGTTCTCTGTTTTTTCTTAAAGTTAATTATTTTTTGGGCTGTTCTCTTTTTTTTCTTATAGTGGATAATTTTTTTGGGCTGTTCTCTTTTTTTCTTATAGTGGATAATTTTTTGGGCTGTTCTGTTTTTTCTTATAGTGGATAATTTTTCGGGCTGTTCTCTCTTTTTTCTTATAGTGGATAATTTTTTTGGGCTGTTCTCTTTTTTTTCTTATAGTGGATAATTTTTTTGGGCTGTTCTCTTTTTTTTCTTATAGTGAATTATTTTTTGTGCTGTTGTCTTTTTTTTCTTATAGTGGATAATTTTTTGGGCTGTTCTCTTTTTTTTCTTATAGTGAATTATTTTTTGTGCTGTTGTCTTTTTTTTCTTATAGTGGATAATTTTTTGGGCTGTTCTCTTTTTTTCTTATAGTAGATAATTTTTTGGGCTGTTCTCTTTTTTTCTTATAGTAGATAATTTTTTGGGCTGTTCTCTTCTTTTTCTTATAGTGGATAAGTTTTTGGGCTGTTCTCTTTTTTTTGTTACAGTGAATTATTTTTTGTGCTGTTGTCTTTTTTTTCTTATAGTGGATAATTTTTTGGGGCTGTTCTCTTTTTTTTCTTATAGTGGATAATTTTTTGGGCTGTTCTCTTTTTTTCTTATAGTAGATAATTTTTTGGGCTGTTCTCTTCTTTTTCTTATAGTGGATAAGTTTTTGGGCTGTTCTCTTTTTTTTGTTATAGTGGATAATTTTTCGGGCTGTTCTCTCTTTTTTCTTATAGTGGATAATTTTTTTGGGCTGTTCTCTTTTTTTTCTTATAGTGGATAATTTTTTTGGGCTGTTCTCTTTTTTTTCTTATAGTGAATTATTTTTTGTGCTGTTGTCTTTTTTTTCTTATAGTGGATAATTTTTTGGGCTGTTCTCTTTTTTTTCTTATAGTGAATTATTTTTTGTGCTGTTGTCTTTTTTTTCTTATAGTGGATAATTTTTTTGGGCTGTTCTCTTTTTTTCTTATAGTGGATAATTTTTTGGGCTGTTCTGTTTTTTCTTATAGTGGATAATTTTTCGGGCTGTTCTCTCTTTTTTCTTATAGTGGATAATTTTTTTGGGCTGTTCTCTTTTTTTTCTTATAGTGGATAATTTTTTTGGGCTGTTCTCTTTTTTTTCTTATAGTGAATTATTTTTTGTGCTGTTGTCTTTTTTTTCTTATAGTGGATAATTTTTTGGGCTGTTCTCTTTTTTTTCTTATAGTGAATTATTTTTTGTGCTGTTGTCTTTTTTTTCTTATAGTGGATAATTTTTTGGGCTGTTCTCTTTTTTTCTTATAGTGGATAATTTTTTGGGCTGTTCTCTTTTTTTCTTATAGTAGATAATTTTTTGGGCTGTTCTCTTTTTTTCTTATAGTAGATAATTTTTTGGGCTGTTCTCTTCTTTTTCTTATAGTGGATAAGTTTTGGGCTGTTCTCTTTTTTTGTTACAGTGAATTATTTTTTGTGCTGTTGTCTTTTTTTTCTTATAGTGGATAATTTTTTGGGGCTGTTCTCTTTTTTTTCTTATAGTGGATAATTTTTTGGGCTGTTCTCTTTTTTTCTTATAGTAGATAATTTTTTGGGCTGTTCTCTTCTTTTTCTTATAGTGGATAAGTTTTTGGGCTGTTCTCTTTTTTTTGTTACAGTGAATTATTTTTTGGGCTGTTGTCTTTTTTTTTTTTTCTTATAGTGGATAATTTTTGGGGCTGTTGCACCTCTGGGCCACTGTAGTAAGTTATAATGCACATGTATAAATGATAAACTAAAGTGTAATATTGTTAAAATTGCACTGATTTTTCTTCAGAATTTCCAGGTTGTTCATATTTGTTCATGTTATGTTCGAGTACAGTTCATAGATGTCAACATTTTCATTATGGAATTGTACTTTTTTCACTCAAAAACAGAGAAAACTTTGGAGTTGACCTTATTTCTCAGTTCTTCTCCTATTGTTTCTATTATTTCTATTCTTGTTCAGGTCCGGCCCACTGCAGATCAGATTAGTCTGCATGTGGAAGTGAACTAACAGGAGTTTGACAGCTGTGTTGTAAGTGTTTCATTATTATGGAGGCTCCGTTTATCCACAAACAGCAGTCATTCAGACACAAGCAGGTCACATGATGCCACTGCGTTGGTTTTATTTTCACAGTCCAGTGCATCTTTTCTTGATAATGAATCAGGGTTTTTCATTTTCTGCACATATCCTGCAGCCTGATCCCTAACAAACATACATGTTCATATCAACACACATCACATTACAGACCACTGTTAGCATAAACACTGTTGTTCTCCCGTCTCCCTCCTGTGTAAACTCAGAACTAGTTTTCCTAAAAGCCTCTCTCAGACTCAAACGGCTCAGATCAGATCTACAGACAAATGAACTCACAACCACAAACCTCTGCTGCTCTGATCTGCTTTTTTATGGGCCAAATTAGGACCAAAGTCCAGTATTTTCTTTACTACCAGCACATTTATTTGATGTATGTTGAAGAAATTTGGTCATTTTAATTGATATAATCCCACAACATTCATTCTAAAAAGCATTTGGTCATTTCTATAAACGTTTCATGAAATGTTTGAGCGTGAAACAAACGTTCAGTCCATTCAAACTCAATAGAACTTAAGTCAGTGGTTTCCAACCTTTTTTTACTCCTGACCCCAGTTTAACTTCACACATTTCTGGTGACCCCACACATCTAAAACAGAGACAGTTTTCTCTTGGACATGTCTTAGCGGGTCAGACCGAAGGAGAAATCTGTCCATTCTGTGTTCACTCTGGTTTTCTGACTGCGACTGTCCAGGCAGGATGAGGATAGGGATGGAACCGAATGGAAATGTCAGATCACAGTTATTGTACCCAAAATTATCACAGTTATTATTATTATTATTGTGGTACTGTTGAAAATCTGCTCAAAATGTTCAGAGTACTGATACACACACTGAAAGAATTACACCAAGTTGTATTTAAAAAAAAACAAAAAAAACAAAAACCCCAAATAAAATAACAGTCCCAGTTCTGTGTCAGAAACGTTCACATATTAACCCTTAGTGGTCTGAGTCTATTCTGTCTGTTTTTCAGTCCTTTTGATTTGGCCTTTATATACTATAGAAACAAATGTTTACTATACCCATGTTTGGATCTGGTTTTTCAGCACAACTTCATCTAGATCATCTGTCTATTATTTTTTCACTTTAACCTACTATAAAAACACAAAAGGACAGAAAACACAAAAATATATAAAATCCAATTTGAAAAATGTATATAATTTATTGCATAAATAACACACAGATGTTTAACGAACCTTTTCACAGACTTTAAAAGTGAATATTGGTTCCAAATATTAGGTATAGAGAATTAAAATTGTAATAAATTCAAACTCTACTCAAATATTTGACATAGAAGCAGATCTGTACATAGGGTTTTTTCTCCTAAAAGCAAAAACACAGTTATCATGAGAATTAGAATTTAAACACTAATACTAAGTGTCTGTGACTTTACCGCCGTTTATCGTTATACCGGTAATGGTTCCATCCCTAGTTGAGGTGTACAGTAGCTAACACACGTGGTCACATGATGGGGTCAGTCCAGATCTGCCCTCTCAGACGTTACATCCTGCATTTTACTTGAACTGGATTTTTTATTAGGAAAAGTTTGCAGTGTTTTAATTACAATGAAATATATTGAATCATTACAAAATATTTTTTATTAGTTAGTTTGTTTTTTTTTTTTTAAATCAATTACTATAAATTTCAGGTGACCCCCATTTAAATTCCAGGTGACCCCATGTGGGGTCACGACCCCAAGGTTGAAAACCACTGACTTAAGACCTGGAGATTGACTTTAGGAAAAACTGCCCCAGTTTAGTTTGAGATCCTAATGAGTCTACTCCACTTAGAAAAAAGTCAGTTCCTGTTTCAAATGAGGCATGATGTGAAATGATCACACACACACACACACACACACACCCTCATATTATGGGTTCTAAACACACATAAAGGCCCAGTGAGTGCAGCCCCCCCCCCCCCCCCCCCAGGTTCAGTCTGTTCACACAGATTGTCTCTGAAATTAACCAGTGATTGTATTCTTCTGGATAAAACACACATGAAACAGAATTATTTGAGATGTAAAAGCAATTAAAATATAAGTACGGGTCACTTCTATCTACAAAGAAGCAGAGATGGTAAAGGACACACACACACACACAAAAAATTAAGTATCTGAATTTGTTGTCTCTCAATTTTACTGTTCATAAATGTAGAATAAAAAAATTCAGGTGCAAATAAATTCCGATCACACATCTGAGACACCAAGAATAAACAATCGATTCTATCTCAGATGGAACCGCCAGCCAGCCAATCCAGTTACGTTAGGTTGGTCATGTGACGCCGAAAAAATTCAGACACTTAATTTCAGTGCAAAAAAATTCAGTGCTAGAAATTCAGTGGCTTTTAGAACTGAAAACCTGATGAGACAGACTGACTTCCATCCATTTGCTCTTAGTGTCATTAAATAAGTCATGATAGAAAACATCAATCAGTGACGTCATGGATGGAACTAAACTGTACATTAGACAATGAAAATAAATAAATAAATAAATAAGTAAAGTGATCTGAAGCTCAGGCTGTAGTCTGGACCCGGGTGAGGCTGCACTCTGCTCCTTCAGGTTTGGTTTAAAGCAAAGAACAGAATTAAGACCACTGGGTTTAGAGCAGGCATAGAAGGTCAAAGGTCGAGCCGCTGATTAAAGCAGTTTGGATGCTGACTTTAACAGGAACACAGAAAAGACTAGAGTGAGCACACATGAGTTTAACACGTGTTCACTTTTCTGCACTAAAAGTTCTTCATGACAGCAGCATCTGCAACACATCCACTCATTTTAGACTCATTTATAAGAAGAAAAACAATGCATCTGTCATATGGTTTTCAGTGACATCTAGTGGTGGTGATGTAGACTGCAACTAAATAATTCTCCTGGTATGTGTCGGCAGTAAAATATCATCAGACCGTCGTAAGAGTCTGTGTTTTTTCTGCATATTTGAGGCTTTTCATTCAGAGGGAATGGAAGTCTGGTTCACAGTCAGACACAGAAGGAGGTGGAAACTCCCGTCAACACTGGAAGCCACGGCGACAAGATGTGGGAAAGAATTAGTAGTCTGTCTGGAGCTGACAGCTGATGAACTGGTAAGGTTATCGGCTGCAGGTGAACTCACTTCATCATCCTCACTGGGACATGTGGAGTCTGCTTTTTACCCACCATAATACACACTGCACCTAGCATTAGCAATTAGCATCAGGAGCAGTGAGCTGCTGTTGGAGACGCTCAGGGACCAAGTCCAGATCTTCATCAGTTCTGTGGTCCAGCGCACTGACATGAACACTGACCTGTATGTACTAGTGATGGCCCCATCTGGATTTTTTGCTTCTGATCTGATTTGTTTTGGGATTGGTTTTGCCGATACCGATCCGATACGGATTTTTTACCAAAAAATGTAGATTTAAATGTGGAGTCATTATTTGTAGTTTATTATACTACTGTTTTAGTTCAGATCCCAGTTGGGCTGAAAGTGGAACCTGTTTGACACCTTTGACTAGGGCTGCTCGATTATAGAAAAAAAAAAAAATCGCGATTATTTTAGCAATAATTGAAATCACGATTATTAAAAACGATTATTTGTTAACCTTAAAGTTGTTTATTTTTTTCTTGCAAAACAATGTAAGATATACTCTTTAAACATAAATAAAGCTTTTAACCATTAAAACAAAGTATGTTCACTTTTTTACGAAACCAAAAAATCTTTGAATGCAATAAGTGTACTGTAAATTCAAGTATGTTTCCTTTTGTAAACAAATAGTGCACTGGAATTAAACTGCTCTAGACTTGCCATAGAACTGGAGCAATAAAAAAAAAACTCACGTAAAGTGCAAATTATAAATTCAAGTATGTTCAGTGTAGTATGAAACAGTAAATTCAGTGGCGTGCTGTGAGGTTTCAGTTAGGTTAATACGGGAGTTGCAGCGTAAAGAGATTCGGAGACTGAAGATTGCATTGCGGACGAAGTTGTTTTTATGTGTTTTAGTTTTTCATAAGATTACGATAAAGGTGGCGGTGGTTCAACTTTAGATGGTTAAAAACGTTTGTTGTGTTACCGGTCGGTGCGGACACAACTACCAAACACTTTTTGCACGTAATGGGTTTTTGCTCTTCATCAAACCCAAAGTGATTCCATACAATTGAATTTGACTTGCCTTTTTTGTTTACCAAGCACTTCTGCTGTGATTCTCCTGCCATTTTTCCAGACCGCTAGGTCCAACTGTCCTCTTGGGGTGGACCTGCCGGCTAGCAGCAGCAGTAGCTTAGAGGGGGGCGGGGCAGAGCAGCTCATGGTAGCTTGTGTGCGCGTGAATTAAACAACTCAAAATGAATAATCGTTTTTTCTCGATTACATAATTTTTGTAATCGTTGCGTGTAATAATCGAAATCGTAATTGAATTTCGATTAATTGCACAGCCGTACCTTTGACTCTTCCTAACTTTAGTATCATTTTTGCCCTTTCCAAATTCAGACTGTGGACAGATTAGAGCCTTATGTTTGCCACTGTTGTAGCGCGTCTATGGACAGGCCTGTCCTGGTATTATCTGTTATATGGGGGTGCGTTCAGTGCTGTGCGTTACTGATGTGAAGCAGGTTCCTCACGGGTTGGGGCGGGCCAAAAAAATGTCAGTTTATTTGCAGGACGGTTTGGGTCAAATAATTCCACAAAAGCCCCGCGGGTTGAAAAAAACCAGACTGGCACATCACAACCGGAGCTCATGCACAGAGTGAAAGTGGAACTTACAGATGCTTTACCAGCTCTTCTACACCTCCCACTGTTCTGCAGCTTTTCCCTACTTTCTGAAACTTTAATCTGAGGGGGCAGGATGTTCCTCCGTTCTCATGACTAAATCCGATCTGATCTTCTAAAAAATGAGATCGGCAGCCAATACTGATGTGTAGATGGGATCAGGACATCCCTAATATGTACCTGACATTCATTCTGATATTAGATTTCTGCAGTTTGATCCTCCCAAATCCCCATAAATTCTGTACTGAGCCTTTAATTAAACCATCAGTAAAAAGGGGCTTTTAAAACACAACAGAAGGAACATGGGTTTGCTGTAGGGAATACAGCCACATGCCTGGTACAGAAGGTCTACATCCTGAGAAAACACAGAACTGTGGGTCATTTCTGTGCAGGACGGGTGGGGCTCCAGAATACCACAGCCTCCACCTCCATTTAATCCTTACAGTTTCTCTGAAATATGTTACGGTTACAGTGTTTGTCGTTTCCTGATAAAGATGGACAGATGCCGATCATCAGGCACACAAAAGCCAGCTCAAACCTGATTTAGTTCCCACCCACCAGACCCAAGGGTCCCGACCAGTGACTGTCAAATAATGGGGGACGGTCTGAACCAGTGAGTACCTGTTGTTGACCTCTGACCCAGAACAGGACCACATTTAAAACACAAGTTTAGGCCTTCAAGTGAAACTGAAGTCACTGAACGCTCAGTTTCTCCAGTTGACCCCTCTGATCCATACCTTAGAAAACACACACCGTACTGAACCTCCTGCCTTAAAATGAGCTGGATATTAGAAAAAAAACCCAAAGTGTTCTGTGTGGATCAAATTCAACAGATTTAACACTGATTTTCTTTTTTTCAATTCTTTGTCATAAAATATACACACCTCCAACAAATATTTACCTCAACACAAGTGGACTAGTTTTGTGTTGACTCTGAAATTAAGGCCAAAAAAATAAACAAAATAAAATCGGACATCAAACTGTTAATCAGCGGCAGCGGCCGAAGGTCAAGGCCATGGAAATGCAGGAGAAGGTCAAAGGTCATTAATTACACTGCATCAGGTCAACATGTTTCACCTCCAGATAAAGACCGACAACGTTCAAGTTTTATAAAAGTGACCGCATTTAAGCCTTTACACTTCATCTGAAATACACACACACACACACACACACACACACACACACACACACACACACACACACACACACACACACACACACACCTCCTTCACTTGTAGTAACCTGTAACACCAACAGACAACATGACGGATGCACAGATGGAGTGATATGATTGGTGGATGACCCATGATGTCACATCCTATAGATACACATGACCATATAAGGAAAGACACAGCGTCCACCAAGGTTAGAACAGTTCTGGATTTTTCATTCTAGTTTAGTTTGATTTAGTTTGGACTTTTTTTTTTTCTCTAATTCAGTTCATTTTAATTAGTTTTTAGAGCAGGTTTGATAGTTTTTATTAGTTTTCATTTTTTTTCTAAATGCTTAGTTTTAGTTTAGTTTAGTTGTAGTTCAGTTGTAGTTCAGTTGTAGTTCAGTGGTCTCTTTTCTCTTCTTCTCTGTGCTCCTATTCAAATCAATCCCAGACAGGACTCTGCTGCTTTAGTCTCCATGTTTCCAGGTAGAGTGGGGACCAGAAGACGACTGGAAACCACAAGTGAACACAAGTGACGGAGCAAAAAGTGTCGTATGGTGCTGCTAGCTAAAATTGCTGCAGTGAAATAAATCGCTTTCGTATCAACCTGACACTGACAAAGATGAAAACGAAGGGAATTTGATCCATAATTTTTATCTGTTTTAGTTAGTTTAGTAAACACACAATACAGTTTCAGTTAGTTATGTTTTTTTCTTTTAATTCTAGTTTTTATTTATTTCAGTTAATGAAACAGTTTTTTCAGTTCTAGTTTTGGTCATTTCGTTAGTTTTCATTAACGTTCATAACCTTGGTGTCCACTCTGTCATTTCCTCCTTAACCGTTCGTTAACACCCTTCACAAACCTCGGACCGTTTCCAGCTGTATTTGAAAATGTCACACATCTCCTCTCTCAGAGAAAACAAGGTTGTTGTTTTTTTAGGGGGGGGTTGGGTTGTGGACACATGATGTCTATGATGTGATTATTTCTTTTCACTGTAGTATTTTTTTTTTTTTAAATTGCTACTGTTTCCCTACTTCACAACGGACTCCCACAGACACCAACAGACAGACACAGTAGTATGTACAGTATTTACATCCTGTTTCATCCACAGTGAACTGCAGCTGAGGGCAGAGGACACAGGACCTGTTCACACTTCCTCAAACCTGTCTTAAAGCAACAGTCAGTACGTTTACCAGCGCACTATTTAACACTATTTGTAGTATTAAATGTGGGTTCTGCAATATTTTGTGATATTTCATTTCACAATACTGTATCAATATTAAAAAGTACTGTATGGATATTTTTAGGTATTTATTCGAATGCAGATATTGTGGAGGTTCATTTTAGTTTGGCTCTTTTATTCAATAATGTTGGTTCCTTTGTTGGGATTGAACTCCAATCCTGTTCTGATGTTCGTTGTGAAGTAATAGAATCTGAACATTTGAACAGGATCTGAAACTGGAATGTCTGGAAAACAGAATTTAAGCTTTAACACAGTTGGAACATTTGGTGATAGAACATTAGATCCTGTTGGGATCAAATACAAATGTGTTTAGGATTTGTGCAGATTTATGATGGAATTCAATTCTTCAAGAAAATAATCATTTAAAAAAAGAAACAAACAAAAAATGGCCTTTTTAGGATTGTATTTCTTTCACTGTTATTCTTTTAGTGGTCTGACCCAGTTGGGATCCTACTGGACTATACATGACCCCTGAACTAAACTGAGTTTGACCTGGTTTAGAAGCTCAGACGTGCACATCTACGTGTACAGAGGAACTGTAGTGCAATGTTGGTTTTCTTTAACCACTTAAACGGGTTATTAGCAATTCTTCTACTTTGAAATAACAGCAACAGTTGGCTCATTTGGTGTATGCAAACGGTCAAACATACACACTGGATCCTTCAGGATGAATAAAATACTTCTTTTTTTTTAAGTGATGGACAATATTTGCACTCTTTTCTCTGTACAGTTCAAAGTTTTGTGGGTGCTGTTGTTCTAAGACAGATTTTCAGACTGTGAACGTATCCTTTCAGCTCAGTCCGACTGCAGGTACAAACCTCCAACACCTGTTCATCTGATAAACGAGGACGAGGTTTGAACATCAGTTCATTTCAGATACAGTACAAAGCCTGGGGAACATCCTCTGGTCAAGCACGGACACACACCAGGCTCATGTTTTCACATTGTACAGCGCAAAAATGAACATGAGCTAAAATGACATGTTGAAGGTGGAACTCCAGTGTTTTGTTACAAAATGTACGTTTCACAGTCATTTATCATTTTTAGACAATAGCACAAAATGAACTTCAGGATATTTCCCGGCCAAGTCCGCACCAGTCACCAACCAGTGAATCCTCGGTTTAAGCTAGCAGACCAGAACATCCGGGAATCCCAATCCAATCTTGGTTTATGCGAAGTTTTAAATGGAACAGAACTTGGGCCACAGCTGATGACATTTCACGAGGCCACATGAATAGAACCGACAAGAACGCGTATTGAGAAACGGCCATTATCTGTGCAGCTGCAGATGTGTTGCTAACAAACTAAAATCATGTGTCGGTGCTGGATACGGTCACTGACGGGACATTTTCAGCTGCAGGTGACATTGTTCCTGACTTGCAGGTTTGTCTCTAATGTGGATTAGCTAGTGAAGTGCATTCATTTAACCCTGTTCGGACTGTCAAAGAGTCGAAACAGAAATGCAGATGTTGTGTGTTTTCTACGTCTGGGACCTCTGTGGAACATCAAAGTTCTCCTTTGGGTCTTTGGGGACTTACTTTATAGTAATTTGCTTCTTTTTGGGTAAACCCAGGTGCAAAAACTGGCACAATCTGAAAACAATGAGCCTGGTGTGTGGAAAGGTGCTGAGGAACAAGAAGATGTGGGACATGAGGAGGATTCACCAGCAGCGTCAGCAGGCACAAAACTCCATGTTGTAGATGGAAAGGTCCTTCAGAGCGGCAGAAAGAGCACTGGTGGGTAAAGGCAGGAGGAATGGAAGACATCCTGACCGCCAGTGGGCAGGAAAAACAGATCCAGTAGTAAACCAGTCATCTGGACCCCAAAGGTTCTGGTCCGAGGCCTTTTTAGAGCCTGTGAGTTAACGTGGGTTCAGTAGAAGAGGGAAGGACCAGTTTGAGGAAGTAGATGAGGATCCAGAATGTGTCCAGTAGCACCTTTGTGGTGTGTAGATGTGGAACCACTCCTTCAAACAGCAGTGAAGAGGTTCCCGTAAAACCGAACCAGGATTCACCAAAGTTCAACGGAGCTCGTGTGAAGACGTTTGTAGACTGAACGCTGCTCCACCCGACGAGGGTGGTTTTAGAAGTAAGAAAAAACATCAGCATCAGTCGACCAAACGCAGCAGGGTATCCACTAGGGCTGGGAGAAAATATCAGTTCTGCAATATATCGCGATATTTCATTTCACAATACTGTATCAATATTAAAAAGTACTGTATGGATTTTTGTAGGTATTTCTTCAAATGCAGATATGGCAGAGGTTAGTTTTTGTTTTGTTTTTCTTTTAGTTCTTCTTCTTTCACACTCTTTTATTCAATAATGTTGGTTCCTTTGTTTGGGTTGAACTCCAATCCTGTTCTGATGTTAGTTGTGAACTAATAGAATCTGAACATTTGAACAGGATCTGAAACTGGAATGTCTGTGAAACAGAATTTCAGTTTGAACACAGTTGGAACATTTGCTGATAGAACATTAGATCCTGTTGGGATCGAATACAAATGTGTTTAGGATTTGGGCAGATTTATGGTGGAATTCAATTCTACCAGGAAATAATCATTTAAAAAAGAGAGAAAACCAATTAAAAAAATGGCCTTTTTAACAGTATCATGATATATCGTGATATATGGTAGTGTGATCCTAGTGTTGTCATTTGTATCATATCTCCAGATTCCTGCAGATCCACAGCCCTAGTATCCATGCACAGCTCCCAAACGGTGAGTTCTTTTCAGAGGAGGAGGAAGTGTTTTGGTTTCCAGTCGATAAAACAGGTTTGGTTTGTGGTTGATGCGATGGTTTTGATGGAGGTCTTGTTTCCAGGAGAGTCTGTCAAAGCAGAGATGAGGAACTACAGCGGACGAAGCACTTTAAAGCTCCGTCCTTCAACTGAACATCTTCTACAAAGACCATGAAAGAAGACACAGTCTGGATCACAGCATTAAAGAAACCCATTTGGTTTAGAAGGAGAAGACGCCTTCTGGTTAGGAGACCAGTTTAGTCCCAGAAACAGGAGGATTTAGACCACACCAGTCTGAACTGGAGCAGGAACCAGCTGGACGTTCGGTTTCAAGTCGATACAGTCGAGTGTTTTCTGGACCACAGATGAAGATGGAATGACGGAACAGAGCTGCCTCCAGACCAGGGTTTCAGACCAGAGGGGATGGAATCTGTTTGGTTTCCAGTATGGGAGACTCCTGCTCTGGTTCCAGTGCGTCCACACCTGCGACCTGTTCGTCAGCGCTGCTCACAGCGTTGGAGTCCAGAGGAGCTTCATCCTGGACAAACACATGACAACATCTGGGTTAATGTGTGCGTAGCCGGACCTCTGAGGATCATAAATGTACAGAGACAACAGGTTCATAGGTGCAGGACTGGAGGAACACAGCTGGAGTCTGTGGTCTGAAACAGCAGAGCCGCTCACCGTCACCCATGGGTGGGACAGGACCTCCTCTGCAGTGAAACGGGCGTCAACGTTCACCTGAAGCATCTGACTGATGAGCATCTGAAACACAGCAAACACAAACAACAGCACCAGTCCAGTCAGTAGATGTTCTTATCTGTTCTATGTTTCAGACTACAGCTGAAACAGAACCAGTCCAGTCAGTAGGTGTTCTTATCTGCTCTATGTTTCAGACTACAGCTGAAACAGAACCAGTCCAGTCAGTAGGTGTTCTTATCTGTTCTATGTTTCAGACTACAGCTGAAACAGAACCAGCCCAGTCAGTAGGTGTTCTTATCTGCTCTATGTTTCAGACTACAGCTGAAACAGAACCAGTCCAGTCAGTAGGTGTTCTTATCTGCTCTATGTTTCAGACTACAGCTGAAACAGAACCAGTCCAGTCAGTAGGTGTTCTTATCTGCTCTGGGTTTCAGACTACAGCTGAAACAGAACCAGTCCAGTCAGTAGGTGTTCTTATCTGCTCTATGTTTCAGACTACAGCTGAAACAGAACCAGTCCAGTCAGTAGGTGTTCTTATCTGCTCTATGTTTCAGACTACAGCTGAAAAAGAACCAGTCCAGTCAGTAGGTGTTCTTATCTGCTCTGGGTTTCAGACTACAGCTGAAACAGAACCAGTCCAGTCAGTAGGTGTTCTTATCTGCTCTATGTTTCAGACTACAGCTGAAACAGAACCAGTCCAGTCAGTAGGTGTTCTTATCTGCTCTATGTTTCAGACTACAGCTGAAACAGAACCAGTCCAGTCAGTAGGTGTTCTTATATTCTCTATGTTTCAGACTACAGCTGAAACAGAACCAGTCCAGTCAGTAGGTGTTCTTATCTGTTCTATGTTTCAGACTACAGTTGAAACAGAACCAGTCCAGTCAGTAGGTGTTCTTATCTGTTCTATGTTTCAGACTACAGCTGAAACAGAACCAGTCCAGTCAGTAGGTGTTCTTATCTGTTCTATGTTTCAGACTACAGCTGAAACAGAACCAGTCCAGTCAGTAGGTGTTCTTATCTGCTCTATGTTTCAGACTACAGCTGAAACAGAACCAGTCCAGTCAGTAGGTGTTCTTATCTGCTCTGGGTTTCAGACTACAGCTGAAACAGAACCAGTCCAGTCAGTAGGTGTTCTTATCTGTTCTATGTTTCAGACTACAGTTGAAACAGAACCAGTCCAGTCAGTAGGTGTTCTTATCTGTTCTATGTTTCAGACTACAGCTGAAACAGAACCAGTCCAGTCAGTAGGTGTTCTTATCTGCTCTATGTTTCAGACTACAGCTGAAACAGAACCAGTCCAGTCAGTAGGTGTTCTTATATTCTCTATGTTTCAGACTACAGCTGAAACAGAACCAGTCCAGTCAGTAGGTGTTCTTATCTGCTCTATGTTTCAGACTACAGCTGAAACAGAACCAGTCCAGTCAGTAGGTGTTCTTATCTGCTCTATGTTTCAGACTACAGCTGAAACAGAACCAGTCCAGTCAGTAGGTGTTCTTATCTGCTCTATGTTTCAGACTACAGCTGAAACAGAACCAGTCCAGTCAGTAGGTGTTCTTATCTGCTCTGGGTTTCAGACTACAGCTGAAACAGAACCAGTCCAGTCAGTAGGTGTTCTTATCTGCTCTGGGTTTCAGACTATAGCTGAAACAGAACCAGGCCAGTCAGTAGGTGTTCTTATCTGTTCTATGTTTCAGACTACAGCTGAAACAGAACCAGTCCAGTCAGTAGGTGTTCTTATCTGTTCTATGTTTCAGACTACAGCTGAAACAGAACCAGTCCAGTCAGTAGGTGTTCTTATCTGCTCTGGGTTTCAGACTACAGCTGAAACAGAACCAGTCCAGTCAGTAGGTGTTCTTATCTGCTCTGGGTTTCAGACTACAGCTGAAACAGAACCAGTCCAGTCAGTAGGTGTTCTTATCTGCTCTATGTTTCAGACTATAGCTGAAACAGAACCAGTCCAGTCAGTAGGTGTTCTTATCTGCTCTATGTTTCAGACTACAGCTGAAACAGAACCAGTCCAGTCAGTAGGTGTTCTTATCTGTTCTATGTTTCAGACTACAGTTGAAACAGAACCAGTCCAGTCAGTAGGTGTTCTTATCTGTTCTATGTTTCAGACTACAGCTGAAACAGAACCAGTCCAGTCAGTAGGTGTTCTTATATTCTCTATGTTTCAGACTACAGCTGAAACAGAACCAGTCCAGTCAGTAGGTGTTCTTATCTGCTCTATGTTTCAGACTACAGCTGAAACAGAACCAGTCCAGTCAGTAGGTGTTCTTATCTGCTCTGTGTTTCAGACTACAGCTGAAACAGAACCAGTCCAGTCAGTAGGTGTTCTTATCTGCTCTATGTTTCAGACTACAGCTGAAACAGAACCAGTCCAGTCAGTAGGTGTTCTTATCTGCTCTGGGTTTCAGACTACAGCTGAAACAGAACCAGTCCAGTCAGTAGGTGTTCTTATCTGCTCTGGGTTTCAGACTACAGCTGAAACAGAACCAGTCCAGTCAGTAGGTGTTCTTATCTGTTCTATGTTTCAGACTACAGCTGAAACAGAACCAGTCCAGTCAGTAGGTGTTCTTATCTGCTCTGGGTTTCAGACTACAGCTGAAACAGAACCAGTCCAGTCAGTAGGTGTTCTTATCTGCTCTGGGTTTCAGACTACAGCTGAAACAGAACCAGTCCAGTCAGTAGGTGTTCTTATCTGCTCTGGGTTTCAGACTACAGCTGAAACAGAACCAGTCCAGTCAGTAGGTGTTCTTATCTGCTCTATGTTTCAGACTACAGCTGAAACAGAACCAGTCCAGTCAGTAGGTGTTCTTATCTGCTCTATGTTTCAGACTACAGCTGAAACAGAACCAGTCCAGTCAGTAGGTGTTCTTATCTGCTCTATGTTTCAGACTACAGCTGAAACAGAACCAGTCCAGTCAGTAGGTGTTCTTATCTGTTCTATGTTTCAGACTACAGCTGAAACAGAACCAGTCCAGTCAGTAGGTGTTCTTATCTGCTCTATGTTTCAGACTACAGCTGAAACAGAACCAGTCCAGTCAGTAGGTGTTCTTATCTGCTCTATGTTTCAGACTACAGCTGAAACAGAACCAGTCCAGTCAGTAGGTGTTCTTATCTGCTCTATGTTTCAGACTACAGCTGAAACAGCACCAGTCCAGTCAGTAGGTGTTCTTATCTGTTCTATGTTTCAGACTACAGCTGAAACAGAACCAGTCCAGTCAGTAGGTGTTCTTATCTGTTCTATGTTTCAGACTACAGCTGCAGATATGCACTGGTTCTGGAATCCATTCATCTGTCGGTTATTTTCTTTGATTCCATTAAATGTTCATTTGAATGGATGGGGGAAAAAAAGGAAAAATGTGAAAAAGACATGTCTCAAAAATGACAAATATCTAGTCCTTTATTCCAGAACCAGCTGAGTCAGCTGGGTCAGATTCAGGACCACATATGACAGTGGTCTGGGTCAGATTCAGGACCACATATGACAGTGGTCTGGGTCAGATTCAGGACCACATATGACAGTGGTCTGGGTCAGTTTTAGGACCACATATGACAGTGGTCTGGGTCAGATTCAGGACCACATATGACAGTGGTCTGGGTCAGATTCAGGACCACATATGACAGTGGTCTGGGTCAGATGTAGGACCACATATGACAGTGGTCTGGGTCAGATTTAGGACCACATATGACAGTGGTCTGGGTCAGGTTTAGGACCACATATGACAGTGGTCTGGGTCAGATTTAGGACCACATATGACAGTGGTCTGGGTCAGATTTAGGACCACATATGACAGTGGTCTGGGTCAGATTTAGGACCACATATGACAGTGGTCTGGGTCAGGTTTAGGACCACATATGACAGTGGTCTGGGTCAGATTTAGGACCACATATGACAGTGGTCTGGGTCAGGTTTAGGACCACATATGACAGTGGTCTGGGTCAGTTTTAGGACCACATATGACAGTGGTCTGGGTCAGATTTAGGACCACATATGACAGTGGTCTGGGTCAGATTTAGGACCACATATGACAGTGGACTGGGTCAGATTCAGGACCACATATGACAGTGGTCTGGGTCAGATTCAGGACCACATATGACAGTGGTCTGGGTCAGATTTAGGACCACATATGACAGTGGTCTGGGTCAGATTTAGGACCACATATGACAGTGGTCTGGCTCAGATTTAGGACCACATATGACAGTGGTCTGGGTCAGATTTAGGACCACATATGACAGTGGTCTGGGTCAGATTCAGGACCACATATGACAGTGGTCTGGGTCAGATTTAGGACCACATATGACAGTGGTCTGGGTCAGATTCAGGACCACATATGACAGTGGTCTGGGTCAGTTTTAGGACCACATATGACAGTGGTCTGGGTCAGATTTAGGACCACATATGACAGTGGTCTGGGTCAGATTTAGGACCACATATGAAAGTGGTCTGGGTCAGATTCAGGACCACATATGACAGTGGTCTGGCTCAGATTCAGGACCACATATGACAGTGGTCCGGCTCAGATGTAGGACGACATATGACGGTGGTCTGGGTCAGATTCAGGACCACATATGACAGTGGTCTGGCTCAGATTCAGGACCACATATGACAGTGGTCTGGGTCAGATTTAGGACCACATATGACAGTGGTCTGGGTCAGATGTAGGACCACATATGACAGTGGTCTGGGTCAGATTCAGGACCACATATGACAGTGGTCTGGGTCAGATGTAGGACCACATATGACAGTGGTCTGGGTCAGATTCAGGACCACATATGACAGTGGTCTGGGTCAGTTTTAGGACCACATATGACAGTGGTCTTGGTCAGGTTTAGGACCACATATGACAGTGGTCTGGGTCAGATTCAGGACCACATATGACAGTGGTCTGGGTCAGTTTTAGGACCACATATGACAGTGGTCTTGGTCAGGTTTAGGACCACATATGACAGTGGTCTGGGTCAGATTCAGGACCACATATGACAGTGATCTGGGTCAGTTTTAGGACCACATATGACAGTGGTCTGGGTCAGGTTTAGGACCACATATGACAGTGGTCTGGGTCAGATTCAGGACCACATATGACGGTGGTCTGGGTCAGATTTAGGACCACATATGACAGTGGTCTGGGTCAGATTCAGGACCACATATGAAAGTGGTCTGGGTCAGATTCAGGACCACATATGACAGTGGTCTGGGTCGGATTCAGGACCACATATGACGGTGGTCTGGGTCAGATTCAGGACCACATATGACGGTGGTCTGGGTCAGATTCAGGACCACATATGACAGTGGTCTGGGTCAGATTCAGGACCACATATGACAGTGGTCTGGGTCAGATTCAGGACCACATATGACGGTGGTCTGGGTCAGATTCAGGACCACATATGACGGTGGTCTGGGTCAGATTCAGGACCACATATGACGGTGGTCTGGGTCAGATTTAGGACCACATATGACGGTGGTCTGGGTCAGTTTTAGGACCACATATGACAGTGGTCTGGGTCAGATTTAGGACCACATATGACAGTGGTCTGGGTCAGATTTAGGACCACATATGACAGTGGTCTGGGTCAGATTTAGGACCACATATGACAGTGGTCTGGGTCAGATTTAGGACCACATATGACAGTGGTCTGGGTCAGATTCAGGACCACATATGACAGTGGTCTGGGTCAGATGTAGGACCACATATGACAGTGGTCTGGGTCAGATTTAGGACCACATATGACAGTGGTCTGGCTCAGATTTAGGACCACATATGACAGTGGTCTGGGTCAGATTCAGGACCACATATGACAGTGGTCTGGGTCAGATTTAGGACCACATATGACAGTGGTCTGGGTCAGATTCAGGACCACATATGACAGTGGTCTGGGTCAGTTTTAGGACCACATATGACAGTGGTCTGGGTCAGATTTAGGACCACATATGACAGTGGTCTGGGTCAGATTTAGGACCACATATGAAAGTGGTCTGGGTCAGATTCAGGACCACATATGACAGTGGTCTGGCTCAGATTCAGGACCACATATGACAGTGGTCCGGCTCAGATGTAGGACGACATATGACGGTGGTCTGGGTCAGATTCAGGACCACATATGACAGTGGTCTGGCTCAGATTCAGGACCACATATGACAGTGGTCTGGGTCAGATTCAGGACCACATATGACAGTGGTCTGGGTCAGATGTAGGACCACATATGACAGTGGTCTGGGTCAGATTCAGGACCACATATGACAGTGGTCTGGGTCAGATGTAGGACCACATATGACAGTGGTCTGGGTCAGATTCAGGACCACATATGACAGTGGTCTGGGTCAGTTTTAGGACCACATATGACAGTGGTCTTGGTCAGGTTTAGGACCACATATGACAGTGGTCTGGGTCAGATTCAGGACCACATATGACAGTGGTCTGGGTCAGTTTTAGGACCACATATGACAGTGGTCTTGGTCAGGTTTAGGACCACATATGACAGTGGTCTGGGTCAGATTCAGGACCACATATGACAGTGATCTGGGTCAGTTTTAGGACCACATATGACAGTGGTCTGGGTCAGGTTTAGGACCACATATGACAGTGGTCTGGGTCAGATTCAGGACCACATATGACGGTGGTCTGGGTCAGATTTAGGACCACATATGACAGTGGTCTGGGTCAGATTCAGGACCACATATGAAAGTGGTCTGGGTCAGATTCAGGACCACATATGACAGTGGTCTGGGTCGGATTCAGGACCACATATGACGGTGGTCTGGGTCAGATTCAGGACCACATATGACGGTGGTCTGGGTCAGATTCAGGACCACATATGACGGTGGTCTGGGTCAGATTCAGGACCACATATGACGGTGGTCTGGGTCAGATTCAGGACCACATATGACGGTGGTCTGGGTCAGATTCAGGACCACATATGACAGTGGTCTGGGTCAGATTCAGGACCACATATGACGGTGGTCTGGGTCAGATTCAGGACCACATATGACGGTGGTCTGGGTCAGATTCAGGACCACATATGACGGTGGTCTGGGTCAGATTCAGGACCACATATGACGGTGGTCTGGGTCAGATTTAGGACCACATATGACAGTGGTCTGGGTCAGTTTTAGGACCACATATGACAGTGGTCTGGGTCAGGTTTAGGACCACATATGACAGTGGTCTGGGTCAGGTTTAGGACCACATATGACAGTGGTCTGGGTCAGGTTTAGGACCACATATGACGGTGGTCTGGGTCAGATTCAGGACCACATATGACAGTGGTCTGGGTCGGATTCAGGACCACATATGACGGTGGTCTGGGTCAGATTCAGGACCACATATGACAGTGGTCTGGGTCAGATTCAGGACCACATATGACAGTGGTCTGGGTCAGATTCAGGACCACATATGACGGTGGTCTGGGTCAGATGTGAAACACTGGGGCTGGTTTTACCTTGGCTGGTAGGCTGATGGTGTCCCAGTCTGGTGATGGAAACTCCAGTTTCCCTCGGAGGATCTGATCGAACAGCTCCTCCTGCACGTTATTCTCACTGAGACACACATGATATTAATGAACAGGAACACACACTCATACTCAGTCCGACTAAAACAGACACATGACATTCCATTCACAGTAATCCCAATCCAATACTCATGTCAACATCCTGTGTAACTATGTACAGATAATATGTGTGTGGGCGCTTCTATGAAACTGGGGCTGAAGACTCAGACCAGATGTAGACTAATGTTATGAAGCCAGTTTGGAAACACTTTGGGTCTATTTGAAGATCAAGTATTTACTGAGATAAAAGAGAAACTATTTTTCAGATAAAACACATTTTTATTTGATGCGTGCGTACAAAAATTCGCAGACACCAGGTTTCTATAATGAACTCCTTGGTCTTTATCTTTCAGCTTTTTTTCACTAGTACCCACACTATTACACCAGACAAATCCACAGACGACTCAGAGATATCAGAGTTTTCCCCTGAAATTAAACGAGTCAGTATTCCAGCAGAGCACCCATGAGTCTGCATGCAATGATTACCTGGACGTAACCGGGGAAAAAAGGACACGAAAATTACACGCTACTATTTTTTCAAATATCTTCTCATTCTCTCGCAGGTACATTTTGGAAATCGACATAAATATTCAAGGCAGAGTGTTTGACAAAAATGACTGCTGTTGTGAAATCACTCATGATACACAGGGTGGGGAAGCCAAATGTACACTGAACATGTAGTTGTTTTTTCTCAGCAGACACTACGTCAGTTGTTTTGAACCCAAACATATACTGATGTCATAATCATACCTAACACTATTATCCATACCTTTTCACAAACTTTTGCCCATATGAGTAATCAGGAAAGCAAACGTCAAAGAGTGTGTGATTTGCTGAATGCACTCGTCACACCAAAGGAGATTTCAAAAATAGTTGGAGTGTCCATAAAGACTGTTTATAATGGAAAGAAGAGAATGACTATGAGCAAAACTATTACCAGAAAGTCTGGAAGATACTATTAAAGAAGAATGGGAGAAGCTGTCACCCCAATATTTGAGGAACACTTGCACAAGTTTCAGGAAGTGTGTGAAGGCAGTTATTGAGAAAGAAGGAGGACACATAGAATAAAAACATTTTCTATTATGGACATTTTCTTGTGGCAAATAAATTCTCATGACTTTCAATAAACTCATTGGTCATACACTGTCTTTCAATCCCTGCCTCAGAATATTGTACATTTTGCTTCCCCACCCTGTATTTGTGTTTAAATGGGCAGGTTCTGCATGGAACGCGAGTGGACACAATGGGTTACACACGAAACCTGGAATGAGACTGAGATTCATGAAAAACCAGCATGTGTGGATTAAAAAAACCACGAGGATCGACATATTTAACCCAGCGTCTTTATTTATAGTGACATATAAGAGCATTTACAGCCATGTTTTCAAGACCTAATGCACTGACACCTATAGGTAGCTTTAACTGTCCTAATTTGGGTCCTATTTTTGGACCCAATATTTACCTCCACCAAGGAGGTTCTGTTTTTGCCAGGGTTTGTTTGTCTGTCTGTTTGTTTGTCTGTCTGTTAGTGTGCAACATAACTCAAAAAGTTATGGACAGATTTGGATGAAATTTTCAGGGTTTGTTGGAAATGGGATAAGGAAGAAATGATTAAATTTTGGTGGTGATCGGGGGTGGGGGGGCCCACGGGGAGGGCCACAGATCAGCCTTGGCGGAGGTCTGCGCTCTCCGAGTGCTTCTAGTTGATTATAAATTCATTAATTATGGGATGGCTCACAACAAGAGTATAATTGTTTTTTTTTTTGCATTTCTCTGAGGTCATCATTAGGTCCATCCTGGGGTAAATATGTCTACATTTCTCTTTTATTATTGGGTCTAAAAAGGTGGAAAAGTAGCAGATACTAAAATAAACCCAGTCTGATGGACAGACCCACATATGTGCAGATGAAGTGATATCAATAGAAGGTTGTCTTTTCTATTTGCAGTTCCACTCTTGAGTGTTTCTGCCTGTCTTTGTGCACTTTGTTTCTAGTATTTTTGCTGCTGCATACACAGCAGTTTCTCCCCAGAGGACTCAACAGTTTATCTTATTACTTTAAATGTGAAGATTCTACGGTAGAAAAAGAGGACGAGTACCTGAATAAACAGAGCAGTAGATGAATAGAAATAGGAAAAGAATGAAGTGAATGAATGTAGCAGATGTTCTGGTGCTAACAACTGAATGATACGTTCACTGACCTTCGAAAAGGAGGAAATCCACACAGAAGGATGTAGGTGATCACACCTGCCGCCCAGATGTCCACCTTCAGACCATATCTGCACAAACACAACCTTCCATCAGTCTGAGCCTCAGCTTCAGAAAAGGACACACACACACGCACACGCACACACACGCACACACGCACACACACACACAGACACACAGACACACACACTCTCTCTCTCTCTCTCTCTCTCTCTCTCCTCTTGCTCTCTCACCCGGTCTCAGCGATGATCTCCGGTGCCACATACGTTGGTGTTCCACACACAGTGTACAGCGGACCCTCCACCACCGTGGCCAAACCAAAGTCCCCCAGCTTTAAGGACTTAGTGCCGTCTGGGTACTCACACACCTGGAACACAGACCACCTTTAACCACAGACCACCTTTAACCACAGACCACCTTTAACCACAGCCACCGCACGGTTACATGTGTGTTCAACTAAACTCATGTCAAATTAGGCAGCAGACTGTCGAGTCAGTGCAGTGTGTGTGTGTGTGTGTGTATGTGTGCGTGTCTGTGTGTGTGTCTGTGTGCAGGGCTCGTGACTGCATTACGGTCGCATGCGCCTGAGAATTTCCGTAGTGCGACTGTTTTTGAGATTACGATCGCACGGTGCGCCAATAAAAAAATGAGCGAAAATTAATATGTGCGCCTAGAATAATGGCTGCAGAAGTAACTCGTCAGCTGAAAATAAACAAGCTCCACGCCCCGCTGACTGAAGCGGAAAATCTAGTCGCCGCCCCCTCGCGTGCGCACGCGGCATAAACAAAAGGATCAAATAACTCCACCGACGTTTGAAACAATCTCCTGACTTCAGGCGTGGTGTAGACCACAGTGACTAAGGGTACGTTTACACGGCAACACTCCGCAAAGATTTCTTCTTTGCGTTATAAAATCATTCCGCGTTAAGACGAAGCCGCTATGATAACGATCTGCGTTAACATGAGTCCGCGAGGACGGCTGAATACGCTGTAGTGGCCATGCCAGACCAGTAGCTGGCGATGTAGAGCTGTAGTGAAACAGTGGCGGTAAAACACGCGCCTGCGCACAAACAATTTCCGGTTTAGACAGCCTTTAAATGAGGAGAAGAAGAAGAAGAAGAAGAGGAGGAGGCGGACAACACTATTTACAAACAACAATGGCGAGTGGTCGTACAAAGACGCAGGACTTCTTTGTCTGGACAGACGAGCTGAGCACAGTTAGCAGCACGTATGTTGTTCTGAAACCGGCCATTGTTGTTGTGGTTGTTCCTTCTTTTTCTGCAGCTTTATTGTGTCATAGAGGCTGGCAAACCAGCTTGGTGGCGGTAGTGCGCCACCAACTGGCCTGGAGTGGGTTAACTGGCGGTTCTTGGCTGCGCGCGCATGCGGTGACGTCATATTTTACCCCGGAACGCTCTGACTCGCGTTACTACGGAGCTGGAATGCGGAGCGTATCGATAACGTTCCACCCTGGACCCTGGTATCAAAAGTTTCCGGATTCAGGCGCTCTAGGCACCGTTTCCATGGTAACAGAAGGCTAATCCGCCATGAAATCTTCCCGGAGTCGACTGAAGCCGACGCCGTGTAAATGGCCCCTAAGGGCCTTTAGGCCATGAAATAAAAAAGTTGGTTGTTGCAAATAATGGTGTGATTCGTCTTTCTTCTCCAAGAACCAACTAAAGTATATACCACACACTGACAATTGTTTTGCACCTGTGTCAATGTAAGCTTTTTCTTTCATACTCTATTCAAATACTTTATTCTAGGTTAACATTGCTTAAATACATATAGGAATATTACTTGGCATGGCCAAGAGTTTTGCTTGTTCTCCAAATTTTTTATATAATAGTGGTGCGCCTAGATTTTAGCCTGTGCTCCTAACTTTTTAGGGTTAGGAGCACAGTGCTCCTAGGTCAAAAAGTTAATTTTGAGCCCTGGTGTGTGTGTGTGTGTGTGTGTGTGTGTGTGTGTGTGTGTGTGTGTGTGTGTGTGTGTGTGTGTGTACCAGCAGGTTCTCAGGTTTGATGTCTCGGTGGACGATGTTCATCCTGTGCAGGTACTTGATGGCTCCGGCCAGGTTGAAGACCATGGCGCTGGCGTCGCGCTCGCTGTACTTTGTGGAGGAGGTGATGGCGTCGAACAGGTCGCCACCCTGAAAGACACACAGAGGTTTAAAAAACAAAACCACTCTTCACAGTGTGAGTGTATGACTTTTCTCCTGGTAGATGAAGCCGACGGGCACCTTGACCAGCTCCATGACCAGAAACAGCTGTGTGGGCGTCTCATCCACCTCCACCAACTGGATGATGCTGGGGTGGCGAACCCGTCGAAGCACCGCCACCTCGTTCTCTATCAGATGCTCCTGCACACCAGTACAAAGAAACACTTACAAAACTAAAGCCATACACCACCAAAAGAGTCTGATGACTGTAGAAGACCTTTCAGACCAGGGCTGTCCAACTCCTGTTAGTTCAGTTCCACATACAGTCTAGTCTGATCTGCAGTGGGCCGGACCACAACAATAATACAAATAATAGGATCACAACTGATACATAATGTCTACTCCAAAGGTTTTTTCTCTGTTCTTGAGTGAAAAAAGTACAATTCCATAATGAAAATGTTTACATCTACCAACTGTACTTGAACATAACATGAACAACCTGGAAATTATTTTTAAAAAATCAGTGCAATTTTAACAATATTCCACTTTAGTTTATCATTTCTACATGTGCATCAGAACTTACAGATCCCAGTGGATCTACAAATACACCAAACATGTAGTAACAGGCACAGTATTGGTACAATTCCACAGACTTCTATTAAGACAGTTCAGGTTATTGAAATTATTTGTAAAATGGACTGAACTTATATAGCACATTTTCTACACCTTCATGGTGCCCAAAGCGCAAAAGCATAAAAGGCTAGTCTGTAAATGTAAACATTTTTGTGTAATTTTACCTTTTTTACACTAAAACAAAGAGAGAAATGTGTGGTTTTCTTTCTTTATAGTTTATTCTGATAGTATTTTACCGGTCTGACACATTTCAGATTGAACTGACCTGAAATTACTTTAACTCCATTGATCGTTAATATCTTCAGTGTAATTTTTGTTTCATAAATTCATCCCAGGGCTCACATTGGACCCTTTGGTGGGCTGGATTTGGGCCCCAGGACGTATGTTTGACACCTGTGCTTTAAATACTACATAGGACCACATTATGACCCCGCCCCCCAAAACTGGAGGCAAAGGGGTCATTATTGGTTTAGTTTGTTTCTTTGTTCCTTGTTTACACTTAAGCAGTAAAACTATTGGTTGAATTCATACTAAACTGGGTTTATAGATTAGCAGTGACCCAGAATAGATGTGAGTACATTTAGGGAAAAGTAGGTCAGAGTTCACATTTTCAATGAATTTTTTAAACTGTTTTTTTTCCCCCTATTTTCTTGTAATGGGTGAAATGTGTCCATGCAGTCTGTGTTTATGCTGACATCATCACTCACACACACATGATGACCTCAGCTGGACTGATGCCAAAATAAACTACAATATGTGCCAGGGGCGGGGCTTGTTGTGCCTGGAACCACTTGTTAGCATTATCATCATTATAGTATAAAGTAAACAACTAATCCAACTTAACCCTTTCATGCACAGTGGTCAGTCCAGTGGTCAGTCCAGTGGTCAGTTCTCCTCCAGCTGTTCTCTTGTATATTCATGGGTTTGGTTGTTTCAGTTCCAGATCAGCCAACACAGTGGACACTAATGCACCATCCCATAATAATCCACTGACACTCAGACCAGTACTGTAACTGTACTGTTCTTTTACCTAAATCAATTGCTAATTGTTATTAGACTGTAATTAACAGAGTTTTATTTTTTTCATATTATCTGAGTCAGTAATAACTCATATTATAGTCTGTTCAAATGTGAGAAAACACCAGATTAGCAGCAGTAACCTCCTGAGACCCAGGAAAACGGGCATTTTGAGCTTTTTTCTATTAAACAATTGTCTTTATTGGAAACCACAAAATACAAGTTTTGTTTTTTTTCCCAGATACATTTAAAAAAAAATTGTTTTCATGTATTTATTTATTTAAATGGAATGTCCTTTACAATGGAAGGCATTTTTTTTTTAAGTAAAACTGTCCAACTTTGGTCCCCTACAGAGGACACAAATGCACTGCTGGGTCTCAGGAGGATAAAAATGTTTGTATTTCATAGTTTTCACACAGTATGTCAGTAAATACATGTTTCTGAGCTTCAAAAGTTAAACACATGGTTTTCAGCTGACTGGACATTTTTGTAACTCCATGAAAAATAGGTTAAAAAAAAAGAAATAAAAAAATATCACATTGTTTTTTTCACGCCTAAAGAGGATAAACACACTCAGGAAAAAAATCTTGATTAAGGTTCTCATAATTCATGTATAAAAGGGTTAAACAGTAAATTTACGTAAACTGAAGTTGAAACCCAAAAGTCCAAAGGACAGAATATAAACTAGTGTGGTCACCTTCCCACAGCAGCGAGCCTTGTCGATGATCTTCAGGGCGTACTCCTGACCCGTCGACCTGCAGACAGCACAACATGGAACTAAACTGGAACGTACTGCCCCACATCCACAAAAAAGTCGTATTTTTATGAACATGCAACTTTTTTTTTCCAAATTGTAACCATTTGGACAAGTGAAAGGAGTGAGTTGTCCACAATGAAACCATGGAAAACTTAACTGTACACAGTGAAATGAATAAAACCATGTTTCAAATATCTGGAACAGTAGACACACAGAGCAGAACTGTCTGTTCAGTATAAAAAAGTGGATCTATTCAAAACTGGAGGCTGAGGATTTTACAAGGACCTGTGAATGTAATAGATATTTTGACATTTTTGAGAATTCTGAGGTGAATTGATGTAGAAAAACTAATAATAATAATAATTTTTATTTATAAGTGCCTTTCAAGACACCCAATGACACTGTACAGCTGGGCTGTCAAACCTGCGTCCCCCCAAAGGTTCCAGTCCCACCCCTGGGATGAATTTCCACAGTGTCTAAATTCCACAGTCCAGGCTGTGGAACTCATGTTAGTGTGGGTTCCACATCCAGACCAATCTGATCTACAGTCCAATAAGAACAGCAGAAGAACCCACACAGAAGAACCACTGCAGATTTACTACTGGGTTTGATGGAACAAATAATATGACATTATGTCTGTAAATAATGACAACTACAAATGTTTGTCTTTGTTTTAGTGCAAAAAATCTCATTAAATTGTGAAACTCTTTCCATTTCCAAACTCTCCTGTACCAATAAAATGTGACTAACCTGAACAAATGTGTCCAACCTGAAATGTCTGTATTAAATTCAGTCCAGTTTGAACTCTTTTCTTCCTGTTCCTCAGTGTTTAGTGTCTTTGGAGATCTGATCCAGAATGCACATGGACTAATGAGAAGTGGAGGAAGAAGACTGAGAAAATTACACTGATTTTACTGAAGAAATGTCCGTTTGTTCAGGTTATTCACATCTGTTTTGTTTGGATAGTTTATAAAAGTAAGTATTTTCATCATTTAATTTTCTTTTTTTTCTGCACTAAAACCCAGACATTGTCAGTTGTCATTATTTCTGTTCTTCTGACAGTATGTGACTGGTCCTGTCCACTGCAGACTGAACTGGTCTGAATGTGGAACTGAACTAAAAGGACTGGGCAGATTTTAGTCTGATTATTGTATTTCATAAATTCATCCCAGGGTCGGACTGGATCCTTTGGTGGGCCGGACTGGACCCTTTGGTGGGCCGGACTGGACCCTTTGGTGGGCCGGACTGGACCCTTTGGTGGGCCGGACTGGATCCTTTGGTGGGCCGGACTGGACCCTTTGGTGGGCCGGACTGGATCCTTTGGTGGGCCGGACTGGATCCTTTGGTGGGCCGGACTGGATCCTTTGGTGGGCCGGACTGGATCCTTTGGTGGGCCGGACTGGACCCTTTGGTGGGCCAGACTGGACCCTTTGGTGGGCCGGACTGGATCCTTTGGTGGGCCGGACTGGATCCTTTGGTGGGCCGGACTGGACCCTTTGGTGGGCCAGATTTGGGCCCGGGTCCACATGTTTGACACCTGTGTTCTAACGCAGCCTTCTTCTCATCAGATGTAGATGCAGACCTTACCTCTCCACACACTCCTTCACCACTGCGAAGTTTCCGTCTCCGATGACTTTCCCCACCTTGTACTTCTCATTGATGATGGAGGAGGAAACCGATCGATTACCGTTGACTGCAGAAGGAACACCAGTTCATGAGTCGGTTCTGTGTACGTTAAAGGTTAACATGCGCTGGCTGTCACCGTGCACCCACCTTCGACGGCGTCATCCGTCTGCTCGGCTTCTCCGTTTACATCAGTGGAGGACGCTCGACGAGGAGAGATCTGCAGACACCAACCAGACTGTCATCATCTGTCCTCATGTGACTTGTGTTCAGTATGTACTTCTAATCAGGAGGACAGTTCTTCTTCTGCTTTTCTTTTTTCATTTGTGTGTTTTTTTGGTTTGAACTGACTGACAAAGCCCAAACACATGCAGGTAAGTGTTTTAAATCCAGAATACGTCAGACCTTCAGACTGCGGCGGGTCCCGGGGCTGGTGGGGGAGGGGCTGGACCTGGACGACTTCCCAGCTGATCCTGACGCCTCATTGGCTGAAATAGACAGGGTGTTATACAGCTGCTTGTCATCAGCTACACTTCCTGTACTTGTTCTCCACAGTTGTTCTTACCTGGACCAGGTGACTTTGTTCTGGATGGGCCTTTGGGTGGAGTCTTGGAGAGGGCGGAGCCACTGGGGCTCTTGGGAGTTTTCTGAGGAGCAGTGGAGCGAGTCTTAGCCCTGCATTCTGCACACGGACACAAGAAGGGAAGCCTTAGTCTGTCTGATTACCTCCACCAAGAGGAACTGGGATTACTCTGCTTTGTGTGTTTGTGTGTGCGTGTGCATGTTTGTTTGTTTGTTTGTTTGTTTGTTTGTTAGCAAGATAACTCAAAAAGTTCTGGATGGATTTTCATGAAATTTTCAGGAAATGTTGATACTGGCACAAGGAAGAAAGGATTAAATTTGGGTGGTGATGGGGGGGGCAGATCTGTCTTGGCGGAGGTCTGCACTCTCTGAGTGCTTTTCTAGTTACCATATGTGATCATTACAGTTATTCAAATAATTGTTCTGTCTCTACTAGGGCTGTGTATCGGCAAGAATCTGGTGATACGATACAAATCACAATACCAGGATCATGATACGATATATCACAATATTTCATGATACTGTTGTTAAGGCAATTTTTTTGTTTCGTTTTGTTTAAAGATTTTTTCCTGGAAGAACTGAATTCCATCCTAAATCTGCCCAAATCCTAAACACATTTGTATTTGATCCCAACAGGATCTAATGTTCTATCAGCAAATGTTCCAACTGTGTTCAAACTGAAATTCTGTTTTCCAGACATTCCAGTTTCAGATCCTGTTCAAATGTTCACATTCTATTAGTTCACAACTAACATCAGAACAGGATTGGAGTTCAACCCCAACAAAGGAACCAACATTATTGAATAAAAGAGTGTGAAAGAAGAAGAAATCAAATAGAAACAATAAAGAAAAACAAACAAGAAAAGCACTTGGAGAGCGCAGACCTCTGCCAAGACAGATCTGCCCCCCCCATCACCACCCAAATTTAATCATTTCTTCTTTGTGCCAGTATCAACATTTCCTGAAAATTTCATGAAAATCCTTCCATAACTTTATGAGTTATCTTGCTAACAGAAAAACAAACAAACACACACACACACACACACAAACACACAAAGCAAAGTGATCACAGTGCCTCTTGGTGGAGGTAAAAATGAACCTCCACAACATCTGCATTTGAATAAATATGGAAAAATATCCATACAGTACTTTTTTAATATAGATACAGTATTGTCAAATGAAATATTGCGATATATTGCAGAACTGGTATTTTCTAACAGCCCTAGTAGATTAATAGAAATAGGAAATGGATGAAGTGATTGAATGTAGCAGGTGTTCTGGTGCTAATAACTGAATGATACAAAATGTTTGTCATTCTTCTAGTTTCCAAAGGAACTCCCATCTGCCGCTCAGACAGAAAAAAAGTGCTTTTAGGAGGATTCAAAGAACCAGGATTTAATAAAACTGTGTTAAATAATAAGAAATAAAATATAAACAATAAAGAAAAACAAAAAAACTAAAATGAACCTCCGCCATATCTGCATTTGAATAAATACCGAAAAATATAGATACAGTATTGTGAAATGAAATATCGCGATATATTGCGGAACTGATACTTTCTAACAGCCCTAGTCTCTACAGGAAATGTGGTTTAATTCAACTATAATCAGTCTCAGTGTGACTAAGTCTGATCATTTTGCTGACCGTACAATCCAAGTACGATCATTTGTTCCTTTTGTGTCAGTTTTTAGTCCGGTGGTCTGAAGGTCTGAAGGTCTGAAGGTCTGGTGGGATCAGCTATGGTCCAGTGGGAAACTATTTTTAAGAATCTTCTCCTCAGAAACAGTCTGTCAGAATGATTTGATATTTGTTGCGGAACATCTTTGGGGTAAGGTTTACGACGTTTGATCCAAGAACTGAAAAATATTGATTTTTGAATTTTTTATGACTTTTTGAAATGTGAAAAATCCCCATTGGTTTCTAAGGGGACAAACTGCTACAAGTCCTAGAACTAGAAAACAGTTGAACATATCAATCTAATTACTATTGACAATCGATAGGAAGTCACATATGGGCTTTCATTTGGTGTCATGACCTTTGACCTCGACTGACACTCAAAGGTCAAACCCAAGGTCATCTTTGTCCAGATTTCTAGAAACTTCTTCTCCAAAACCATCAGCCACAATCACCTGAAATTCATAGCAGAGGGTCCTTGGGGTAAAGTCTACCAAGTCTGTTCAAAGAACTGAGAAATATTGATTTTTGAATTTTTTTATGAATTTGTGACATTTTAAAAATCCCCACTGGTTTATAACGGAAACAGTTCAAAGTGCTGCAACTTGAAAACAACTGAAGATACTGATAAAATTACTACTGACAACAGAGAGGAAGTCACATATGGGCTTTCATTTGGTGCCATGACCTTTGACCTTGAGAGGTCAAACAGATGTCAGTTCATGCCTTTAAATCTGCTGCTGGACCACAGGGGCCTGGGTCCTGTTTGTAGTGGTAGTCGGTCTAGGTTCATATCATACACTGTGTCATTCTTCACATGATCATTGTGAGAAAACAACACCTTAAATAATGAAATACTTCAAACTCTTTACACAGATGGAATCTGCAGAACCTTATTAAAGCAGTAATCGACCGATCATTGAACATTCATTCATTCATTCATTTTCTGAACCCGCTTTATCCTCACTAGGGTCACGGGGGTCACTTGGAGCCTATCCCAGCTACATAGGGGTGAAGGTGGGGTACACCCTGGACATGTCTCCAGTTCATCGCAGGGCTGAACATATACAGACAAACAATCACTCTCACATTCACACCTATGGGTGATTTAGATTAACCAACTAACCTATCAGTGCATGTGTTTGGATGGTGGGAGGAAGCCGGAGTACCCGGAGAGAACCCACGCAGACGCGGGGAGAACATGCAAACTCCACACAGAAAGGTCCCACCAGACTGGTGTTGGAATTGAACCCAGGACCTTCTTGCTGTGAGGCATGAGTGCTAACCACTGCACCACCGTGTCGCCCGATCATTGAACAGTTACTCTTAAATAACTACAAGTCATTGACTCTCATCCTTTGCAGTGTGGCGTCTGTAGATGTCTGCTCAGATCCAGGGGCTGTTTTCCACTAGTTTCTACTCCAGCCTGTGAGGTGACTTCATCCAACAGCTGAGTTTGGATTCAGTGCTGGAAACTTTGGATTTGAACCTTGGAACGTTATGATCTGTGCCTATATTCAATCAATCATTCGTTCATGATCTGAACCCTCTTTACCCTCACTGGGGTCACAGGGGTCACAGGGGTCACTGGAGCCCATCCCAACCACTTATAACTGAAGTATCCACCAAACAACCCAACTTTATGAGAATGAAAGCCTTTGGAGTTTCCAAACCTGCTGGATTTATTTTATGTTAGTTTGACACACGCTTTAGCAGCATTTGAAGAAGACAGAAGGACAGTGGACACCTGCCCCAGCACAGTGTGAACAGCTGCTCTCACCGCTCACAAAGGCCTGGCTCTTACAGCTGTGGGTCAGCACAAAGTCATCCTGAGCGTAGCGGAACTTCTCTGGACCACACGCCATGAACACGTCATCATCAGCGAAGAAGTCCTGCAGACACGTCAGCTGAAAACACACACACACACACACTGTTATAACACACACACACACACAGGTACACAAACACACACACACAGTTACAACACACACAATTACACAAACACACACACACTGTTATAACACACACACACACACAGGTACACACACACACACACACAGTTACAACACACACACACACACAGGTACACAAACACACACACACAGTTACAACACACACACACACAATTACACAAACACACACAGTTACAAACACACACACACACAGAGTTACACACACACACACACAGTTACAAACACACACACACACAGTTACACACAAACACACACACACACAGTTACACACACACACACACACACACACAGTTACACACACACACACACACACACACACACAGTTACACACACACACACACACACACAGTTACACACACACACAGTTACACACACACACACGCACACACACACACAGTTACAAACACACACACACACACACACACAGTTACACACACACACACACACACACACAGTTACACACACACACACACACACACACACAGTTACACACACACACACAGTTACACACACACACACACACACACACACAGTTCCAACAGTGCACTGAGTGTATGAGACAAAGCAGACGACAGCTGGAAGAGCTAATCCTGTTTACTGCTGTTGGTGAATACGTGTGTGTGTGTGTGTGTGTGTGTGTGTGTCCTCACACACCTCTGTCCATCATCTCCACTTTGGCTCCTCCTCCTAACTCTGTGCTATTTGGTGACATATTTCACATCTGTGTTGGCAGAGGTCTGCGCTCTTTGATTTAGTACAAAAAACACTGAATTGTGAAAATGCTGACGTTTCCAGACTCTGCTGTAACAGTATGATGTGAATAACCTGGACAACTCTGAACAACCTGAAATGTCTGTAGAAAATTCAGGACAATTTGAACAATATTCTGCCTGTTCTGAAGGGTTTGGTGCCGTTATAGTGCACATGTATAAATGATGAGTCGAGGCATAATATTGATAAAATTGTGCTTCAGTTTCATTTTTTTCAGCTTCTTCACATCCTTTTTGTTTGGATAGTTTGTAAAATGTAAATACTGCCATAACTGAATGTTATTTTTTGCACTAAACCCATTTGTAGTTGTCATTATTCATTGGTTATGTTATTATTGGACTGCTCTGACCCACTGCAGATTAAATCGGGCTGAGTGCGGCCCCCAGAAGAAAATGAGCTGACAGCCCTGGTTCAGATGTGTCCCTCTTCCAACACACCTGAAGGTCATCATCAGACTTCTGCAGAGCTGGATGATCAGCTGATCATGTGAACCAGGTGTGGTGGAAGAGGGATACATCTAAAACATGCAGGATACCGGTCCTCCAGGACCAGGACTGGACCCCCCTGAGTTCAAACCTGCCTTTCAGATGCACTAAATATAGACACAAAATCAGCCAGTGCAACCAGTTTCAGCTTTGGTCAGTCACATTACACACACTAACTAAATATGTGCATCTACTCCTCCCAATAATTCTGCATGTTCTGGCAGAAACACACATTTCATATTCATCAGGACAAACCTGCTAAACGGGTTGGACGAGCCACTTGGACCAGCCAGGCCAGAGGGCTCCTGGGTGTTCCACAGTCCAGGTTTAGTCTAAAGGGGACCGGACCTTTTCCATCTGGACCCTGGACTTTAGAACGGTCCGCCCCAGGACATAAGGCTGAGGAGTCACTGACGTCCTTCAAATCACTTCTTAAAACACATTTTTACAGACGTGCTTTTATGTGATGTCTGCCCCTTTTGAACTTTTTAATTTTTTGTTTTTAATTTTAATTTTTTAAATGTGATTTTTATCCTGTTTGATTATTAATTTATTTCACACATCTCTCTTATTGTGTTGCTTGTGTTTTAGTGTTTTTATTACTTCTTGTATCCTGCTGTTGTGTCCTCTGTCAAAGCACTTTGGAAACTTTGTTTTTAAAGGTGCTATACAAATAAAGCTATTATTATTATTATTATGATTATTATGATTATTGTGATTATTATTATTATCATTATTATTATTATTATCATTATTATTATTATTATTATTATCAGTATTATTATTATTATTATTATCTGAGACACACAAACCTCTGCGCACCCTGGTAGTAGATCAGCTTCACCATTATTTTGTGTGCACAGTCAAGTTTGCACATGTTTTTACACAGGTAAACCTTTAGTAAATCAGGCCTTAAAAGTTGTTTCTTTCTGGTTCTCATACTATTAGGTATCTCCTTCTGCTCATGTGGACCGTTAACATTCACTGCTGTAACTGAAATTATGATGTACAAATCTGTCTATTTTTACAATACTTCTCATGTACAGTAAACATAATTATTAGCTGCCTTTTCCAGCTGTTTATTCAAACACATTTCTTACTTACGTTCATCTAAACATTGAAAATCTATCTTCTCTTTTTAGCATGTGTTAGTTTTGCTTTAGTAACACTGATGTGCTACATTTAGACGACAAAGTTTGAGTTTTATCCATTTGTTTTGCGTACCTTAACCCACATTTGCTCAGTTATTCCATGTACATTTCCAGTATCATCAACATGACATCAGTTTGTGACCCTGTTTCGTCGTTCTTCCTTTTTATTGAATATTCTTCACTAGTAAGTGCAGAGTTTTCCTCCAGGTTACTCTGAGCACCAGCTGGGAATCCTTCATTGATGATTGGATTAGAAGTGACTTTAAACTGTGGTGCAGTAACAGAATAAAGCAGCAGCAGTGGAACAGTCTGAGCACAAATACGTCAAAATGTACTTTTGTCTGTGCAGCCGAGTACAAACAAAAGTACCGTGGAATTTTAATGACGTACAGTTGCCATGGAAATGTCTTTACACAGCCCCCCCCCCCCCCCCCCAGTCTCTCCTCTGTTCCTCCTTTTCCTCCTCCTCTCTCCTTGTTTCATCTCCATCTCTTTAACTTTTTACTCAACCCCTCCAGAGCTGCACCCTTTGTGTGTGTGTGTGTGTGTGTGTGTCTGTGTGTGTGTGTGTGTGTGTGTGTAGTCAAGGGCTGGGACTGGATGAGTGGTTGCCATGGTAACCACACTGCAGTGTTCAGTGTGTGTGATGTGGTTTCCATCCGGTTGTGAGAAGTGACTGCACAGACTGAAAGGACAGACTAAGGACACACACACACGCACACACACACTCACACACACTCACACACACACACGCACACACACACACTCACACACACACACACACACACACACACACACACACACACACAGTTCAGTGTGAATGGGTCTGGATGGGGGTCTGCAGTGCCCAGTGTGAGCCCAGAGAATAAAAGCCTTGAAGATGATGCAGTGCCTTCAAAATAAAAGCCTCAGTCATCCCCCTGTTTCCACTGATGGTATCAGCGGGACTCAGGTGGACCCTGCAGGGGTTTGTGGGTAATTCCACCCCCCTAGAGCAGAGCAGACCCCAGGTCCTGTTAGACAGTATGTTCAGTATCAGCTCCACCATGGGTCCAGACCAGCCAAAGACACATGAAACATGGAAATGGTAATGTTCCATTCTGATTTAGAGTTTTGGATGGAACTATAAAAGACAACAGAAGTCAGCATGTTGTTCTGTGGGCAGCCCCCAGTCCAACGCACTGCCCCCACCTCCAGTCTGAGATGGTACCAGTGATGAACCCACACAAGTGACACCAGTGGAAGTCAGGGACAGGCAGCAGTCGTGTGTGTGTGTGTGTGTGTGTGTGTGTGTGTGTGGACATGACATGAGTGATCCCCATGCGGTTCTATGTGAACTGTGGGCTCAGTGCTGGACACCCTGGCTTCCACTGGTATCACCACTGCAGACCCATCACAGATTTAACATTCGTGGTCATCACATGGACTTCTGTGAAAGACCGCTGTCATAAATAGGGGGAGGAGCTTCCAGAAGCCCACAGGTGCACAGCCTGGAGGTACGACAGAGATGAACTCCATTTGACTATTTCCCTTTTTTAAAAACTGTCCTGATTAAAAAATCCAATTTTGATTTAAAATCGATCAATGGCGAAGCCCTACACTGAGGTGACTGCAATGTTCAGCGAATTAACGAACTCAATAAAAAGGCTCCATTAAATGAGAAACAGCGCTGACACACTGATTAGTAAGAAGAGCTGCAGGAGCAAAGGTTAGAACAAGGTGTTAGACGATGTTACATGATCCTGAGGAGTGGACTGATTCACATGGAAGTAAATGAGTGGTTGTATTTTCCAATAATTTTTTTGTAGTTGAATTTTTTTTTGAATGGCCTTTATATACTATAGAAACAAATGTTTACTATACCCATGTTTGGGATCTGCTTTTTCAGCACAACTTCATCTATATCATTACCTCCGCCAAGGAGGTTCTGTTTTTGCCAGGGTTTGTTTGTCTGTTTGTTTGTTTGTTTGTTTGTTTGTCTGTCCGTTAGTGTGCAACATAACTCAAAAAGTTATGGACAGATTTGGATGAAATTTTCAGGGTTTGTTGGAAATGGGATAAGGAAGAAATGATTACATTTTGGTGGTGATCGGGGGGGGGGGGGGGGGGGGGGGGGGCACTGATCAGCCTTGGCGGAGGTCTGTGCTCTCCGAGTGCTTCTAGTCTATTATTTTTTTTACTTTAACCTACTATAAAAATATAAAAGGACAAAAAACACACAAAAAATATATATATTTAAAATCCAATTTGAAAAATGTATATAATTTATTGCATAAATAACACACAGATGCTTAACGAACCTTTTCACAGACTTTAAAAGTGAATATTGGTTCCAAATATTAGGTATAGAAAATTAAAATTGTAATAAATTAAACTATACTCAAATATTTGACATTAAAGCAGATCTGTACATCGGGTTTTTTCTCCTATAAGTGCGGTAATCAAACACAGTTATCATGAGAATTAGAATTTAAACGCTAATACTAACCGTCCGTGATTTTACCGCCGTTTATTGCTATACTGGTAATGGTTCCATCCCTAGCTGGGTGGATAATATGTACAAATATATAAATGTGTGTGTATATAAGTGTGAGCTGCGTTCTCCGTCCCTCCGTCCGTCCACATGTCCTGTGCTGTCTGTGCTTTCCTTCAGCTCTTCCTGTCTTTGTGTCACTGCCGACCCTCTGATCTCCAGCTCTGAACAGAATCTATGTGTGTTTGCTTTGTGTGTAAAAATAGTTCTGTCAGCCAACGTGTCGAGTTTTAATCCGCCATCTTAAATCAAACATGGACGCACAAAGGAGTTTCTGTCAGGATCAGAGCGCCTTCACCGTCTGTTCAACACGACGTACGAAAAGACGACTTCAGCTGAGCGTGGCAGTTCTGTGGCTTTAAACACACACCACGTTCTAGAAGTACCACAGCTGAAGTCCTGAAACCAGCTGAAAACAAGCGGTGCCAGGCACAACAAGCCCCGCCCCTCACACGTGTTGTAGCTTATTTTGTGATTTTTCAAAGCAGTTTAATAAACATGTGCTTAAAGGCATTTAAAGTTTACACTAAGTTAAGCGTTAGAGTTCGAATTATTCCAAATTTTGATGCCAACATTTTCACTATTACCGCAAATGAATATCAACTTCAAATCGTGTGAAAAAAATCCGATGACATCATGTCTGTAAATAATGGAAACACCAATTTTTTCTCTTTGATTTACTGCAAAGAACATTAAACTCTGATCTGCTTTAATAATCAAACGTCAATAACCTGAACAAATATGAACAAATGAAATGTCTCCAGAAAAATCAGTGTAATTGTAGCTGTCTTCTGCCTGTTTAGTGTCTTGGTAGATCTGATCTGTAATGAACATGGATTAAACATAAACTGAGGCAGAAAATGGATCAGATTTTTCTTCTTATTATTTCATCTTATTTTTTCTTCAGAAATTTCAGTTTTTTCAGGTTATTCATATTTTTTTGTTTGGATAGTTTGTAAAATGTAAATGTTTTCATAATTTAATGTTATTTTTTTCATATGAAACACTATTTATAGATTATTCTGTTCTTATTTGACTGGAGATCAGATTGAACTGAATGTGGAACCTGAAAGAACCTGAGTTGGACAGCCCTGACGTAAACAGTATACAGCTGAAAACCTTTGGTCTCTTATCCATCTGAAGCAGACAGAGGCTTTAGGTTCTGTACAAGCCTTTACTGGACTATTAACAGAGTTTTTACCACTGACTTGAACCAGTTTCGGTTGTAAAAAACACTTATTGTGCATCCCTAATTATATATACTAGCTAGATAAAGCAAACCAGGGCTGTCAAACTCCTGTTAGTTCAGTTCCACATTCAGTTAATCTGATCTGCAGTGGACCCAACCAGGAAAATAATAACAGAATAATATAGAAATAATGTCAACTCCAAACTTTTATCTGTTTCAGAGCAAAAAAAGTACATTTACATTCTGAACAGGTTTCCATCTACAAACTATCCTTTCAAAAGATGTGAAGAACATGAACAAACTGAACAAATCAGTGTCATTTTAACACTATTCTGCTTCAGTTTATCATTTCCACATGTTCATTAGAACGTACAGATCACAGTGGATCTACAAACACACAAAACATTTAAGAACAGACAGAAGATTGGTCCAATTGAACTGACTTCTCTCAAGACATTTCAGGTTGTTCATATTTGTTCAGATTATTCACATTTTTTATGAAATTCTCCTTAGTTTTAGTGTAAATCCATGAAAATATTTCCATTTCCAAACAGAAACCTTGTCAGTTGTCATTATTTCTGTTCTTCTGACAGTATGTGACTGGTCCTGTCCACTGCAGACTGAACTGGTCTGAATGTGGAACTGAACTAACAGGACTGGGCACATCTGAGTGGAAGTTATGCACTTCATTAATTCATCCCCAGGGCCGGACTGGACCCTTTGGTGGGCTGGACTGGACCCTTTGGGGGGCTGGATTTGGGCCCCAGGACGCAGGTTTGACACCTGTGCCACAAAGCACCTGAGAATATATTTCATGTCATACAGGGGTTGGACAAAATAATGGAAACACCTTCACCTCAAGATGATAATGCCCCAATCCATACAGCTAGAACTGTTAAAGAATGGCATGAGGAACATTCTAATGAAGTTGAGCATCTCGTATGGCCGGCACAGTCCCCACACCTCAACATTATTGAGCATTTATGGTCAGTTTTAGAGATTCAAGTAAGACGTCGATTTCCACCGCCATCGTCTCTAAAAGAGTTGGAGGGTATTCGAACTGAAGAATGGCTGAAAATTCCTTTGGAAACAATTCACAGGTTGTATGAATCAATACCTCGGAGAATTGAGGCTGTAATTGCCACAAAAGGCGGACCTACACCATATGAAATTATATTTTGTGGATTTTTTAAGGTGTTTCCATTATTTTGTCCAACCCCTGTAGATTTAAGTGCTCAGACCTGCACAGTGAGGTAGAAACAGACAGTTGTTGTTTTTTAGTGGAACATGAATACAAAGCAGAGCACCAGTATCTGACCTGTTTCCCGTCCAGCGTGTACAGCCTCTTCACGGCTCCAGAGTCCAGTTTGATGGCCTCGGTGATGTCGGCCAGGACTTGGTCGAAGGAGTGCGCCGTCTTCTTGTTCAGGAGGATCCTCACGGCCTTCCGAGGCTTCACCCCGCTGCGGATCACCGTCACCAGTTTGGGTTTGATGAAGTCCTTGCTCTCCCTGCTCTCCCTGCCCTCCCGGCCTTCGGGGCGGTCCCTGGAGCCGCCGCCCCCGCCGGTCGACGCCCCCGTGGAGACCGTGGCGGTCCGAGCCGACCCGGGCGTGCCGGTCCCGCTGCTGGCTCCGGGCTTCCAGCTCGGGACGGAGATCTTGGTGTAATCGACTTTACGGAAAGGCTCGTTAGAGGCGCAGACGTAGCACTCACCTGTGGAAAAAGAAAATGAGCAAAACGGAAAAGTGAGGAGGGTCCGAGGTTTACGACCATACGATAGAACTGGGACCAAATACTGTCGGAACTACAGCTGAAACCATTAATCGAAGCCAATGCAAAAATTCACAATTCGATTAATCAACTCGAATTGATTGAAGGGAAATATTCTATTCTATTTATTGTATTGTATTTTATTTTATTTATTTTTTTTTTTTAATTTTGGTTTTCCCCTGTAAGTCGCTTTGGAAAAAAGCGTCTGCCAAATGCATAAATGTAAATGTAAATATATGATATGTGGGGGAAAAGTCCAAACTGAATTTTCAGTTTCAGACTCTGCAACTTTCTGGGCTTATAAAAAAAAAAACCTAAGACAGTTATGAAAAAAGTGCAAGATCAATTGTTTTAAAAGGGTTTACTCTATGTTTTGGTTTTAGAAGGCAGTGCGACAAACGACCTCAGACGAGTTTCGTTTTGATGTTTTATTTTGAAAGGCTACTTCTGAACTTCCTGTTGGAGTTAGCTCATAGGTGTCAGTGTATGATTTGTCGGGCTCGACGAGACAAAAATTTTGGTGTTTGTTTCATGTTCCCACGAAATTCCTACTGGCCGCTAGGGCCATTTTTGTGTATCTAGGGGGTGCTAGAGAGCTCATTTTGGCACATATGGGGTTAATTTTTACATTTTATAAAATTTTTCGCTGGATGTGACGTGTGCCAAAGTTGGTGAGTTTTTGAGCATGTTTAGGGGGTCAAATTCCAGTTTAAAGTGGTGAGAGAATAAATATTCTACGTCAGTTTTCCTGAATTGAAGCTT
This sequence comes from Sphaeramia orbicularis, assembly GCF_902148855.1. Classification (NCBI taxonomy): domain Eukaryota; kingdom Metazoa; phylum Chordata; class Actinopteri; order Kurtiformes; family Apogonidae; genus Sphaeramia; species Sphaeramia orbicularis. The sequence goes on along the minus strand of NC_043974.1, from coordinate 1,388,327 downwards.
CTTTGTGCATCCCAATAAACGTCCCTGTGAAACACAACAGTGGAACCAATGTTTAACAGCAGAGAAGTGAAGGAAACAAAGCTGAAGATTCAGGAGAACTGTGGTTGAATGTTTTTTTTTTAATCACTTTGAGTTGATTGTTTCAGCTCTAGTCTGAACAGTATACTGCCTCCCCCATCCCCTAAAAAATACATCAGAAATGACTGCTATTACTATTACTATTACTATTACTATTACTGAATGGACTTGAAGGACATTTTCTGTCTTTTACTTGGCTGTTGAAAGGGATACGAGGACAGAAATGTGGGGAAAATTCCAGACATGAAACGGTCATCATGAATTGAACCTTTTTTAATGCAACTACATCTGAGACTATTGTAACAATGGTCAACAATTTAAAGGTCCCGTATTCTGCACATGTCACTTTGTGACAGTTTTCTTACAGTAGTGTGTGTTGCAGTTCCTCATTATGAGGTTAGAATTTGAAAACTGTCTGTTTCCTCCTGCCTTGCTACACCACAGTTTGTGAAAATGCTCAAACGGCCGAGTTTGAGTTGGCTCCGTTTATGACGACATAAGCGGATTTAACTCCTCCCCCTGACTGTGCCCCCACCCTGGCAAAGCGAGCCCCGCCCTGGAAAAGTAGCTCTTGGACAACAAACATGGCGAAGGCGAGACACGCAGGTAGTGGTGTTGTTGGCTGCACACACCAACACCATAGTTTATTTTTGCTCCCCACTTCCGAGCCTCTCCGTAAAAAGTGTCTGGATTCTGTCTGTGATGGTCATGGACCAAACAACATTCCCAAACGCGTGTATGTGTGTGCCCGGCATTTCACGGACCAGTGTTTTCGAACATGGGCCCATACAGCTGCGGCTTAGCACAAAGACTCCGAACCAAGAAGGACGCAGTACCAACGCTTCGAGACCCAAGTCCAAGTGTGGGAGATGGAAGTTCTGATCATTTGTTTGTATCTTTACTGCATAACCCTACATTACGGATAAGCTGGTGGGTGTTGATGTGTACGTCTAACGTTAGCATGGCAGCTAACATAGCTCGGTTACTGCTGCTAACGTTTGCGTCCCCGTTAACATGCAAGAGCTGATAATATCCAGAGACATTCAACAGAACTACTTTGAACACGGGCCTTTTGTGGTTGGCATCAGTATAGTTAGCATCAAGCTTGTTAGCAGCTGCCTGCATTAGTGGCGGCAGGCGTCTTTCCGTGTCAGGTCCACGAACCCGACACAACACCGCCGTTTTCCGTCGGGGCTCAATCACGCCTCAAGGCAAAGAAAGCCAGTGTTTGGAAAGACGTTCTGTCTGAGATATGTGTATTGTAGACAAGAGAGGGGCATTTCAGACATGTGACTTGTGTATTCAGAACAGATAAGTAGTACCGCTAGTGTAAGTCGCGTCCTCTCCCAGAGAGGGGAGGGGGAGTGGGCGTGGACAGATGCGTTCATTTGCATACCTGGAAGCAGGCCCAGAAACAGCCTGTTCTGAGGAGGGCTGGGGAGAGGGACTTTTTTGACCGCTGAAACTCTGAAAAAAGGATGATTTTGGGGCGAACAAATTTAAATACTATGTTTTTGGGCTTCTGAGACCTATATGACATGACTGAAAAATAGCATAATACGGGACCTTTAAAGTATATTCATGACTACTGATTCTGGCGTTGCAAATATTACATGAAGAAAACCTGTCAAATGGATGAAATGCACCACCGCTAAAAATCACCAGTTTTTTCATCTGTAGAACCTGTGCAGCGTGTTCACTGGAAGAATGTGTGAAGTGTCAGCTTTAACTTATGTTGATTTACACAAACACAGAAAGAAATGTGTAAGAAATGTAGCTGTCCAAACACTCCCTGTCTGAGCAGGATTATATTCCACACACAGAGCACAGAAAATGACTGTTATATCACTGACACGATCAATAAAATATGTACAAACGCACAAGGGATATGAAGTGGATCTAAAAACATATTATCAGTGTAAAGCCTTTAAATATCCTCTAACAAACTGGTCATTAATATTTAGGCCTTCAAGGTCAAAGAGTTCACATTGGGCTGAATTTTCTTCAGACATTTCAGGTTGTTCATATTTGTTCAGGTTACTGACATTTTATTGTTACAGGAGAGTCTGGAAATGGAAATATTTCCATAATTTAATGTTATTTTTTGCACAGTGTGGTTTGGATTGTGGTTAAAAGGTAGACAAGAGTTATTGAATGGACCTTTTTTCAGCTCTCATGGTTTTTTGTTTTTTGTTTTTTTTAGTTTTAGCACATTGATATGGTGACATTGTATTTTTCAGTCCGGTTGATTTCTGGGGAGGTGTTGACACTGGAAAGTCCAGTTTGGTATGAAGTGTAAGTAGTCAGATCACCAGACCGTTGTTGGAATCTTTACAAAATCAAAGACAGAAATTTGTAGTTGTCATTATTTACAGACATAATGTCATATTATTTGTTCCATCAAACCCAGTAGTAAATCTGCAGTGGTTCTTCTGTGTGGGTTCTTCTGCTGTTCTTATTGGACTGTAGATCAGATTGGTCTGGATGTGGAACCCACACTAACATGAGTTCCACAGCCTGGACTGTGGAATTTAGACACTGTGGAAATTCATCCCAGGGGTGGGACTGGAACCTTTGGGGGGGACGCACTTGGACCCCGGGACGCAGGTTTGACAGCCCTGCTTTAAACTGTAAACCCTGTCAGTGTTTGCAACAGCTGCTCATATGCACAGTTCTAAGCACTTCCTGTTTTACCTTATATGGTTAAAAACAGTCTGGTCTGTCCATCTTCTCCTCACACCTTTCTCTCTTTTCACCTCATGAACAAACCACACCGTACAACCCCCAGGACGCCTCAGACAAACACATCTGGGCCTCCTGTTTTATCTCCGTTCCATGTTCACTCACTCCCTGCCCCTCCTCCAGGTGTCACATGACCTGGTCCCTCCTCCAGGTGTCACATGACCCTATCCTTCTGTGTGCACACTTTCAGTGTGCTGTTCATCCAGCTGGACAGGACGGAGCTGAGATCGCTGTTATTCAAATACAGTCACACACACACAGGCAGCGTCTGTCTGCACAGCAGGACGTCAGGTTACAAGTTCAACTCCTGCTGCAGGTGCTGACAGAACACATCTGAATAATGCACCGTAAAAAACATAAATACATAAAAATAAATTAATTAATTCAAATAAAACATTTTAAAAATTATTTTTTTAATTTAAAAAATAAAAATTTTAATTAAAAATTTTAAAATAAAAAATAAATAAATAAATAAAAATAATAATACATTTTTTTTTTTTAGAAATCCATCATGCTTTCTAGGGCTGTAAGAACATATGGGTTCTGCAATATATCGCGATATTTCATTTCACAATACTGTATCAATATTAAAAAGTACTGTATGGATATTTTTACGTATTTATTCAAATGCAGATATTGTGGAGGTTCATTTTAGTTTGTTGTTTTTGTTACCTCCGCCAAGGAGGTTATGTTTTTGCCAGGGTTTGTTTGTTTGTTTGTTTGTCTGTCCGTTAGTGTGCAACATAACTCAAAAAGTTATGGACAGATTTGGATGAAATTTTCAGGGTTTGTTGGAAATGGGATAAGGAAGAAATGATTAAATTTTGGTGGTGATCGGGGGTGGGGGGGCCCACGGGGGGGGCCACTGATCAGCCTTGGCGGAGGTCTGCGCTCTCCGAGTGCTTCTAGTTTATATTTTATTCATTCTTCTTTCACACTCTTTTATTCAATAATGTTGGTTCCTTTGTTGGATTGAACTCCAATCCTGTTCTGATGTTAGTTGTGAACTAATAGAATCTGAACATTTGAACAGGATCTGAAACTGGAATGTCTGGAAAACAGAATTTCAGTTTGAACACAGTTGGAACATTTGCTGATAGAACATTAGATCCTGTTGGGATCAAATACAAATGTGTTTAGGATTTGGGCAGATTTATGATGGAATTCAATTCTTCCAGAAAATAATCATTTAAAAAAAAAAAAAAAGCCTTTTTAAGAGTATCATGATATATCGTGATATATCATATTGTGATCCTAATATTGTGATTTGTATCGTATCACCACATTCTTGTCAAAACACGGCCATAGTATAAAAAGGAAACAGTCGTGACATCCCAACAAAGGAACTAACATTATTTCATAAAAGAAAGTTAAATAATAATAAATAAAATATAAACAAACAAAACTAAAAGGAACCTCCACAATATCTGCATTTGAATAAATACTTAAAAATATCCATACAGTACTGTTTAATATCGATACAGTATTGTGAAATGAAATATCGTGATATATTGTAGAACCCATATATTCTAACAGTCCTATTTTATACCACATGAACTTTAAATGTCACTACAGATAAATGTTTTTCCTGCATACATTTACTAAACAGCTGTACAGTTCAGTTCAGTGCAGCTGCGAACATGAATCAGTTCATCAGATGGGGGGTCATGCAGTCCTTCACACTAATACTGGAACCTCAGATCAGGTGTGAAAAACACACACACACACACACACACACACACACACACAGACCCTCTCCTGGACGCTGAACTCCTCTTTGGCAGAACACAGTTCATGACAGACTGGTTTTCCTTTGGGGCTGTCACTGAACTACTGTGTTTGTCATCTGTTATTTCCAGGAAGTGCAGCAGAGTGATGCGTCTGTGTTTTAGTACGTCTGTGGCTGCACAACATCCTGGCACTAACGCTCATTAGTGGACATTTACAACCAGTCAGCCATCAATACTAATGGAAGGGGATATAACTGAGACAAGACATGACAGAGGACACACACTGAGCTGTTCACTACAGAGGAAATGGACTGGAGACGCACTTTAGACCCACCAGCATTAGGCACTGACACAGGAAGTCCACTGACAACACACTGGAACTGCTTCTGACAAATGATTTATAATCACATTCAATTCAATTTTAAGAAAACTGTCAAACACCTGGCAAACTGCATTCAAACACTGGCTTTAGTCACATAAAAGTCAAAAACTGTGAATTTACTCATTTTCAGAAGCTGCAGAATGTCTGAGTCAGAGCGCTTTCACACAGTGTACTCCAGTCCGTAGTACTGTACTTGGATACATTCACACCTTCCACACAGATGTTGTGTTCACACACGTGCACCGCGGTCCAGGCCTGAGTACAAACAGGTGTTCCAGGAAACAGACCACAGGTGTTTAGTGTCAGACTGCAGTGAAGCTCCTCTGACCCTAAAATGACTCCCATTAAATGCTCAAATCTGTTCAGTTGTTTTCATTTCATTGACTCCAAATGTGTTGGAACACGTTCATCTCTCAGACCAGTTGGTTCAGAATCAGTTTGATCCCAGATCAGTGGACTGGATGTTGTTCACTTCTCCTCCATTCGTGTGTCTGTGTTTGTTCATTCCATCTCTGCTCAGTGCATTTGTCCGTAGACGCTCAGCGTCCATGCACTTCAATGGGACTGAGTGGAACTGCTGGAAAAACCACTACAGACTGGACCAGCACTGGACACAGGACACCTGTTGTCCCGCCCCCGGACGCTCAGCGTCTCCAGGGGCGAACAGAGCCATGGGCGGAGCTGTGGGCGGAGCTCGGCCGGGCCAGATGCCAAGCTTCCGCGTGCCGATTGGAGGACGGGTCCAAAGGCTGAATGTGGTTTGATTGACAGCTGTTTTCAGATGTGCTCCTTCACTGACACAGTTCAGTTTAATACCGTCACACATTCTGCTGTGAAATCACACAAACCAAATGAACTGTTCATTTACTGACCTGGAAGAAAACACAACCACTGGACTAACTGGGTTCAATTTAACAGAATTTCAACGTTTTCTTGTTTAGTTGGTCCGATAAGGTCACTGAGCATTACCTGAAAAAGGAACGCAGGACGAATTTATGTTTAAAGAACTGGACTTTTTTTTTTTAATGTAAGTGACAGTGAGCTTCACCTGTGTGAAAGACGAACAGCTGACACTGGAACAAACAGTAGATCACTCTCCTCCAAACACTGAAGTCAGCAGCAGACAAACCCTTGTGTATCTGTAATCCTGTTGGAGGTAAACAGAAGCAGAGCCGCCTTCGCTGTCCCTCATATTATCACCAGTGGTTGGGTCCAGAAGGTGAACCTGGACCGCACAGACCTGAGGCTTTTCCAGGAGACGACAGGAGCCCCGTCTATGCTCTCATGGTGATTACCCCCTTCTGTTGTCACAGTGGTGGTTCGCTCACTTCCAGACTCGCACAGGGATCGCATTCACACAGTGACTGGGTACTGGAGCTGGGCAGTCCAAACCCAGGACTACCTTCTGAACTGGACTCAGACAGGGTACTGAGCACAGAACAGCTGCATTCACATGGATAAAATGAAGTGGACTCTGGGGTCCAGTGAACCCAGATACAGACTGGACTACGCTGTGTGAAAACACCCTTAAAGTCTACTGTAGTAATCAGCTGACTAACTCCTCACATCACTCACATATCATTTTTATCACTTCAAATCCAACTGGTCTGTAATTGAAGAAAACTCCTTTTTTCCTACTGATTAATAGTTTGTCTGTTTTGAGTCCAAAGTGTAGATGATCTAGAATGAATGTTTAGTTTATTTCCTCAATAAATCGAATGACTAAAATGATCATTAATTCCACCACCAATCACTTGTTCTGTCTGTCCTTACACATTACTCATACAGTGCATAAACCAAAGCTCTTGACTGTTTCAGTCCCTGAAAGCATGTGCAGAGCGCTGGGCTTCATTAATGACATGCATTTCCTGTTGGATGTTCAGACCAGGGTCAAACACACAGAAGGATTCCTTAAGTCTGATCTAATGAGAGATCCTTGACCAAAATGAAAAAAGCTCCAGAAAGTTAGTGAATATTAAACCATAGAACTTCAGTTCAGGGGTTCAAAGTCATGTAACTGTTGTTTTTTTCTGATGAAATGTCTGAATATTGATTATCTACTCATGATTCTAATGCCAACAGACACAGAAATTAAAAATTAAAGCAAAGGAAGGAGATGAGAGATCCATTAACTAATGTACTGATGGCATGAATCCATTTATTTTCTTAGAGGTCTGCACTGAACCGCTGGTGAAACTTCAGCAAAAAGGAACAACTGAGTTTAACCTTTGAACATTCACTCTTTTCATAGAACCCTGACCCTAACATTAGACTGTATATAATCCAGACCCATCTCCATCTTCTATGAGCTCTGTGTCAGGGATGTAACGATTACCGGTAGAACCATAAACGGCAGTAAAATCACAGACGGTTAGTATTAGCATTTAAATTCTAATTCTCATGATAACTGTGTTTGATTACTGCACTTTTAGGGGGAAAATCCTATGTACAGATCTGCTTTAATGTCAAATATGTGAGTATAGTTTGAATTTATTACAATTTTAATTTTCTATACCTAATATTTGGAACCAATATTCACTTTGAAAGTCTTTGAAAAGGTTCGTTAAACATCTGTGTGTTATTTATGCAATAAATTATATACATTTTTCAAATCAGATTTTATATTTTTTGTGTTTTTTGTCCTTTTGTGTTTTTATAGTAGGTTAAAGTGAAAAAATAATAGACAGATGATCTAGATGAAGTTGTGCTGAAAAAACAGATCCAAACATGGGTATAGTAAACATTTGTTTCTATAGTATATAAAGGCCAAATCAAAAGGAGTGAAAAACAGACAGAATAGACTCAGACCACTAAGGGTTAATATGGGAATGTTTCTGACACAGAGGGGACATACTTTTAATCCCCCTGGGCCAAATATAGTGTGAGATTCTGTTGACAGTCACTGCCTGATAATTTAGATCAGACTGTCTTTGTGTAAAACTTATTCCATACATGTTTATATATGACAGTACTCAGATATTAGAACTGCACAGCGCTGTTTCAGACAAACACATCAGCCCAACTAAGGGGTCATGTGTCGATTTCACACCATCTGACCTTGAAGAAGTAGGTCAAGGTGAACTATTGTCAATAGGCTGTTCATGTCAAGATGCAGCCACAGGATACATTTTGTGCAGATAGCTCAACGCATTCTTCTGAGAATGTGATTATGTTGTTGAATGGACCAGACAGACAGACGGACGGACGGACAACAAAACTATGACAATATCCCTTCGGCCAGAAGTTGGCCGAGGGGTAAAAACTAGCAAAGAAAAACTTAAAATGAAATGAAGACAAAAACTAACGACTAGGTCAGCAGGGGGCGACACTACAGAAACTCCAACAACTATCACACCCTCAGTTCACCAAATATTTGACACCTTTGGACCAGTACGTTTCATTAACAAATCAAGCCGGTAGAGTCTGAAGTAGGGGTGTTGGAAAATATCGGTTCTGCAATATATCGCGATATTTCATGTCACAATACTGTATCGATATTAAAAAGTACTGTGTGGATATTTTTAGGTATTTATTCAAATGCAGATATTGTGGAGGTTCATTTTGGTTTTCTTTTTTGCTTATATTTTATTTATTATTATTTAACACTACTGTGTTAAATAATGGTTACCTGAATCATCTTAAAAACACTTTTTCTGTCTGAGAGGCAGATGTTGGTTCCTTTGTTTGGATTGAACTCAAATCCTGTTCTGATGTTAGTTGTGAACTAATAGAATCTGAACATCTGAACAGGATCTGAAACTGGAATGTGTATAAAACAGAATTTCAGTTTGAACACAGTTGGAACATTTGGTGATAGAACATTAGATCCTGTTGGGATCAAATACAAATGTGTTTAATAATCCAACAGAGTGGAAGTGCAGCTGGGTCTTCTTGGTGATTATCCACAGGTGCTATTGGGAAACTTGTGGTGTGTCTGGCTATTTACAGTCAAAGAAAAAAAAAAAAAAAATCTGCATTAGCATGCTAGATTTCAAAAAATATTCCCCAGGCACACTGTAGGATTTGTGTAAAAATAAAATGCCTTTATTAGTTCATGGCAATCTTTTAAAATTCAGCCAACGCGTTGCGACCTCTGGCCTTCATCAGGGCTTTTTTCTACAGAAAATTACTTTTATTTTTACACAAATCCTACAGTGTGCCTGGGGAATATTTTTTGAAATCTAGCACGCTAATGCAGATTTTTTTTCTGACTCTAAAAATGTGTGTAGTATTTGTGCAGATTTCTGCTGCAATTCAATTCTTCCAGGAAATAATCAATTAAAAAAAAGAAACAAAACTAACAAAAAATTGCCTTTTTAACAGTATCATGATATATCATGATATATTGTATCATGATCCTAGTATTGTGATTTGTATCGTATCGCCAGATTCTTGCTGATACACAGCCCTAATCAGCAGGGGGCGACATTACAGAAACTCTAACAACTATTGTATCCTCTGAGTTAACTAACAGTACGTTTCAACTGGTCGAGTCTTCGGTCTTACCTTCCACCAGCTCGTCCATACTTGTGATCTTCTTGCTGCCGTCTATGGTGTAGATGGTGCGGACGCCTTGCGGCAGATGTAAGTTATCGGCCAAAGAGCGCGGTCAGCTCCATCAACAGCCCATCGTAAGAGCGGAACCGATCACTGGACACGGCGTACACCAGACCCTTGAAGTAGCGGTCTCCGTTCCGGTAGAAGCGGACCTTTTTGGCCCGTTTCTCGGAGGTGAGCGCCTGCAGCGTACGGGTCCGGTAGTAGCTGCAGTTGGCGCTGTGGGCGGGGCTAGGGACCAGGCTGCTGCCCCTGGAGCTGGGGCCGGACCCCCCCCCTCCGGCGCTGCTGGTAGAGTCATCCCTCTTGGTTCGAGGGGAGCGTCCTCGACGAATCTTGTCGCGTTCGTCGAAATGCTCCAACTCGATAGTCTTATTACTCAGAGACATGACGGTACAGGGTCCAGGAACGTTCAGCAGAACCAGGGCTACAGGAGATTCATCCTCCGACAGAGATGAACACACACTCCTGTACCGCTCTGAAGACAATGACAGCAAAAGGAAACCACTGATTCAGTACAGTGGTGTGTAATCCCAGAGAGACGCACCTGACACTTTGACAACTGTTTTATAGATAAATAACCAGTAGTTTTTCTGGTACCAAGACCTTCTGATGAACCGAACCAAATGGTGTAGATCCAGCAGACTTTCAGACGGCCAGACAATGGGACTGAAGGCTTCCTTTAGCGTCTTCTCTGAAACTTTCAACATAGAAAAGACTGTTTTTCTTTTGGAGTCTGGATGCAGTTCTTTAAAGCAGCTGCCGTTCCCATAAAATCCAGGCCGGATCCCAGTGAACAGACGACAGATGGAGGTTTGGTGTCCACGTCTGCATAAGAGGTTTCCTCAAACTGGGAACTACTCAGCCTTGACCCTCCAGTACCACCAAGTCTTTTCTTAATTGCAACAACCCTAAAACATCCAACATTTTAGAGGCACTAATCCATAGAATTCAAAAGATTAGTGGGGTCAGGGTTTTGGCTCAAGGGCACTTTGACTTTCATGTGGGCAGACACAACTGGAACTCACACAGTTTAGGAGTGGCCTGTTCATCTTTAGAAACTCCGTTCAGGAGTGTTCATTTGATATTTCAGTGTTGATTCTGCTGCCAATAAATATTGAGTCATGAAAACTTGAGTAGAAAAGATGACATGGAGCTTCAAGGTTCAGCACCAGGAGGTTCTTTAGTTTGTCTGCTCGGGTTAAAATGAACAGATACACCCACTCAGCAGACGACAGAAACACAGTCCTATGTTCTCAACGTTGACTCTGGGTGACCCAGTGGTAGTCCCAGTGGTAGTCCCAGTGGTAGTCCCAGTAGTAGTCCCAGTGGTAGTCCCAGTGGTAGTCCCAGTGGTAGTCCCAGTGGTAGTCCCAGTGGTAGTCCCAGTAGTAGTCCCAGTGGTAGTCCCAGTGGTAGTCCCAGTAGTAGTCCCAGTGGTAGTCCCAGTGGTAGTCCCAGTGGTAGTCCCAGTGGTAGTCCCAGTAGTAGTCCCAGTGGTAGTCCCAGTGGTAGTCCCAGTGGTAGTCCCAGTGGTAGTCCCAGTAGTAGTCCCAGTGGTAGTCCCAGTGGTAGTCCCAGTAGTAGTCCCAGTGGTAGTCCCAGTGGTAGTCCCAGTGGTAGTCCCAGTAGTAGTCCCAGTGGTAGTCCCAGTGGTAGTCCCAGTGGTAGTCCCAGTGGTAGTCCCAGTGGTAGTCCCAGTGGTAGTCCCAGTGGTAGTCCCAGTCAGCTGGCTCCACACCAGGTGATCTGCAGGCCGTTCAGTACCAGTGCTAGTCCCAGTGCTGGTCCCAGTGCTAGTCCTAGTGCTGGTCCCAGTGCTAGTCCCAGTGCTAGTCCCAGTCAGCTGACCCCACACCAGGTGGATCTGGAGGCTGTTCAGTCCCAGTAGTCCATCTTCAGACCGGACACTGTGGTTGCAGTCCTGCTAATCCTGTCCGTTGAGTCTGCGCTGGTCCTCACCATCCCTCTATCCCTGATAATAAAAGAGATGACAGTCACATGATCAGCAGGACAGATCTCAATCCTGTCAGACACAAACACAACAACTGCCTTTGAGCCTTCGTTTATCTGTGCTGGTGCAGGAAGACACAGGATTTAGCATCTATGGAATGAACTGATTCAGTCATCTAATAATAATAATAATAATAATGATAATAATAATAATAATAATAATAATAATAATAATAATAATAATGATAATAATAATACATTTTATTTATAAGCACCTTTCAAGACACCCAAGGACACTGCACAACAAGATAAAACTAACAATCCATAAAATACAAAGAAATAAACAGATAAAAGATTAATGACTATATATAGAAATGAAGCTGTAAAATGGAGAGTAGAGTTTATGGGGGGGGGGGGGGGGGGCTGTTCTGAACAGGTGAGTTTAGAGTCTGGATCTGAATGTGGGGACAGAATCACTCTTACAGATGGATGGTGGGAGGGAGTAGAGGCTGAAGGCTCCGCCCCCCCATGGTGCTGAGGTGGACAGGGGGCACGGTGAGGTGGATGGAGGAGGAGGAGCTAAGGGAAGGGGTTGGAGTGGTGACATGGAGGAGGTCTGAAGGTACTGAGGAGTCAGACTGTGGAGGGATTTACATGTACAGGAGGAGGTGGGATTCAATTCTCTGTTTGACTGGGGGGGCAGTGTAGTTCCTGGAGGATGGGGGTGTTTGACTGGGGCCAGTGTAGTTCCTGGAGGATGGGGGTGTTTGACTGGGGCCAGTGTAGTTCCTGGAGGGTGGGGGTGTTTGACTGGGGCCAGTGTAGTTCCTGGAGGGTGGGGGTGTTTGACTGGGGCCAGTGTAGTTCCTGGAGGGTGGGGGTGTTTGACTGGGGCCAGTGTAGTTCCTGGAGGGTGGGGGTGATGTGGTGGTAGGAGGGGGTTTTGGTGATGATGTGGGCGGCAGAGTTGTGGACCAGTTGCAGCTTATGGAGGGACTTTTGGGGGAGACCGAATAGGAGGGAGTTACAGTAGTCAAGGCGGGAGGTTACGAGACTGTGTACGAGAATAGAGGTGGTATGGGGGGTGGGGGGGTGGGGGGTATGCAGACTGGGTGACATTACTGATGTGGGATTTGAAAGATAGTAGGCCATGGAGGATGACACCCAGACTGTGAACCTGAGGGGAGGGGCAGACTGAGGAGCTGTCGATAGTGAGGGAAAAGGTGTTGGTTTTGGAAAGAGTGGATTTTGTGCCAATGAGGAGCATTTGTGTTTTGTCACTATTGAGTTTTAAGAAGCTGGAGGTGAACCAGGATTGAACTTCAGAGAGGCAGAAGGTGAGGGAGGGAGGAGGGCGGGAGTGTGGAGCAAGGTTTGGTGGTGAGGTAGAGCTAGATGTCATCTGCATAGCAGTGGAGTTGGATGTGAAATTTTCTGAAGATATTGCTGAGGGGGAGGAGGTAGATGGTGAAAAGAAGGGGCCCCAGGACGGAGCCCTGGGGCACACCAGAGGCAACTGGGGGAAGTTTTCAGCTGAATGAACTGAGTGTGGCCCGACAGATAAGAATGAAACCAGCGGGGGGGGGGGGGGGGGGGGTGATGCCAATAGATGAGAGTCTACTGAGGAGGAGGGGGGGTTTGAAGGCTGCACTCAGGTCCAGAAGAATCAGGATGGATAATGAACCAGAGGAAACCGGACTGGAAGGACCCAGACAGACTACTGGACATTAAGTGTGTGTGGAGTTGAGTGGTGACTATTTTTTCAACAATTTTGGAAAAGAAAGGAAGGTGAGAGATGGAGCAGAGGTGACTGAAATAGTGGGGGTCTAGACCAGGTTTTTACAGGATGGGGGTGACGGCTGCAGGTTTCAACTGTGGAGGAACAGTTCCAATGGTCAGAGAAGAGTGAGAGAGGGAAGGAGGAGAGAAGGAAGGAGAGAAGGAGAGAGGGAAGGAGGAGAGAGGGAAGGAGAGAGGGGAGGAGAGAGGGAAGGAGAGAGGGAAGGAGAGAGGGAAGGAGAGAGGGAAGGAGAGAGGGAAGGAGAGAGGGAAGGCAGGATTTGAGCAGAGGTGACAGGTGGAGGGCTTGGAGTTCTTCATAAAGGTGGTGATTCCAGAGGTGTCAGGGAGTTGAAAAGTGGAAAATGTATGTAGTCCAGGGCTGTCAAACCTGCGTCCCCCCAAAGGTTCCAGTCCCACCCCTGGGGTGAATTTACACAGTGTCTAAATTCCAAGGTCCAGGCTGTGGAACTCATGTTAGTGTGGGTTCCACATCCAGACCAATCTGATCTACAGTCCAATAAGAACAGCAGAAGAACCCACACAGAAGAACCACTGCAGATTTACTACTGGGTTTGATGGAACAAAAATAATCTGACATTATGTCTGTAAATAATGACAACTGCAAATGTTTGTCTTTGTTTTAGTGCAAAAAAAACATTAAATTGTGAAACTCTTTCCATTTCCAAACTCTCCTGTACCAATAAAATGTGACTAACCTGAACAAATGTGTCCAACCTGAAATGTCTGTATTAAATTCAGTCCAGTTTGAACTCTTTTCTTCTGTTCCTCAGTGTTTAGTGTCTTTGGAGATCTGATCCAGAATGCACATGGACTAATGAGAAGGTACTACTGTAGAACCACCTAAAACCCACCCAGAAGTGTTTGTTGGTTGTTCTTTCTGGGTTCTTCTTTTCCTGGTGTGGTCCAGTGCAGACCAGGTCAGACTAAAGGTGGAACAGCTGGGTTTACTGGTCCTAAACTGGTCCTAAACTGGTCCTAAACTGGTCCTAAACACAAGGGGGGGGGTTCCAGGCTTCTCCAGCTCCAGTCTGTCCTCTGCATCCTGGAGCTTCTGGAACCACATTTGGATGGAAAATGGAGGATGTGAACCCAAACACCTGACTGGACTGCACTCATACCTGTGTGTGTGTGTGTGTGTGTGTGTGTGTGTGTGTGTGTGTGTGTGTGTGTGTGTGTGTGTGTGTGTGTTTCCGCCCAAACACCGTTGAGCTGACAAGGCCTTCCACACACATGCACACTGGGGGGGGGGGGGGGGGGGGTGGAGGCACCTACCTCTGCTGCCGTCAGACCGGTTTGTTGCTATGGGGCTGCTTCCTCTTCCCTGCTCGGTCGCTCGGTCGTCGGTGCTGTTTCCGTCTGTGTTCCGGTCCGTTACCACCGGGTGGATCCGTTCCGTTCCGGGCCGCAGAGCCGGGATACAGGGATGCAGCAGGAGCAGCAGGAGCGGCGGAGGAGGAGGAGGAGGAGCAGGAGGAGGAGGAGGAGGCAGGGTGTACCGGCGACAGACCGGGATGCACCGAGACAGGCGGCGGACAGCAGCATGGCCGCTGCAGAGAGAGAGAGAGAGAGAGAGAGAGAGAGAGAGAGAGAGAGAGAGAGAGAGAGAGGAGACCGGCTCTACACCCCCCCCACTGCTCACCCCCTCCCCTCCTGTTGGCGGCTGTACGTGACGACCAAGCCCCGCCCCTCACGCTCCCTCTCTGGCTCTTTGTTTACCCCTCTCTCTCTCTCTCTCTCTCTCTCTCTCTCCCCTAGTCTGTGTCCAGCTGTCTTTACCTCCTCCCTCCCTCCCTCTTTCTCTTTTTGTCTTTTTGTCTTTTGTCCTGTTCATTTATTACCACAATAAATAAATGATTATCACAAACAATAAGAAAAAAAAAAAAAAATGTATGTAAAACCATTGTGTAGGAGAGGTTCCAAGTCAAAAAGGCTGATATGAATACAAAGTAAATAAACAAAACACACACACACACACAAAAAACGTAATTAAAATTTGAAAAATCTAATGATATAAAAGACTGTTGCATCCTGTTCATTTCTTTAATTGAGTTTAGTTATTTATTATTCATCTAAATAATTCAACATCAATAGACTGGGCAATAAACATAATAATAATAATAATAATAATAATAATAATAATAATAATAATACGTTGAATTAATTTAGTCAATACAGTTTAAATATTTCAGCTTATTACTCTATCTTTTATGTATGTATCTATTTATTTGCACATTACAAACAATAAGAACAAAACACACACACATATATATATATATATATATATATATATATATATATATATATATATATATATATATATGCATGTAACACCATTGTGTAGGAGAGGTTCGAAGTCAAAAAGGCCGATATGAATACCAAGTAAACAAAGCACACACATTAAAAAAAATGTATGAAATAATTAAAATAAAAATCAAATGATATAAAACACTACACTGTTTCATAAATTAGAGTCCTTTTCAGCTGCATTTATTCATATCTACTTTTATGCAGCTTCATTTATTTATTGCATAAAGTAATTCCATTTAAATGCGAATACATTAAAATAATTCAACTTTTCAACAACAGAAAAATCTACTGTATGATATGGTTTAACATGTGAACCAGTGTATTTAGTCACAGTTCAACAGGAGATTTATCGATATTAAAGAAAGAACAATTGACATCAAACATTTGCTCTGAATTCACCATCTTCTTGGCCACGGTTTGATAAAATATTCCAAAAACACTTGAAAAAAAAAATTAGGAGAGATACAAAGGTTCATGCATTAAACAAACCTCTACAGTCGTTCAAGTAAAAACAGTTGATCTAATACAGACAGATGGAATAGAACAGTACTAATAATGTGTTTTGTTCATACACTGTAAAAAAAAAAAATCTGTCATTTAACAGAATTCTCACTGTTATTTTACAGATTTTTTCTGTATTTTTCAGATACAGGAAAATATCAATGAAATGACAAAATCAGACTGTGATTTTACATGTCAAATGGAAAAGAACAGGAAAAAACTGGAACTGTGAAGAACCAGAAAATTTACATTTTTCAAAAGAATTTTTTTCTTTTTTCACAGAACAATACAGTTCAAATACATTTGCAAATGTATCATAATTTCACAAATATTTATTTTCTATTTATGAGATTAAACTGTTAATTTAAAGTTTAATACTGTAAAAAAAAAAAAATAATAAAACCAGATAAAATTCCTGACAGTTAACGGTAACAGAAGTATTAGTTCTGTCAGTTGAACCAGACTTGTTTGTTCATTGACAAATATCTTGTGTAATTACAGGAGGTTTCACAACAAAACTGTTGAATAAATGTATTTTTGTGAATGTATAACATGTATAAGCACTGATAAACTGTCCAAATACAGTTTTTATCAGTGGATTGGACAACTGAGTCTCACTGAAAATTATTTATATATATATTAGGGTAGAGACTGCGATCTGGTAGGATCGGTGATTCTACCAGTAGAAACTCCGATCAGAGTCTCTACTGGTAGAAACTCTGATCCTGCCAGTAGAAGGGTTAGGGTTAGGGTCAGAGACTCTGATTGGAGTTTCTACTGGTAGAGACTACGATCGGAGTCTCTACTGGTAGAATCGCCGATCCTACCAGATCGCAGTCTCTATCCTGACATATATATTTATAGGGAATTGGATTGTTTTAATACATGTAAATATTCTGTATTAAACATTAAAAAGTTAAAAAAAAAAAAAAAAAAAAAAAAAAAAAAAGCAAAATCTCATGTAAAGTTAGGGCAAAAAAATGTATTTTAATTATGGAAAACTTTCCATTATTTTATAATACACCCCCGCTGCCGGAATAATAATGTTTTTTTTTTTTTTTTTTTACAGTGTAAGGAAGGAAATCTAAAGAGACAAACTCCTGATCTTCTGTTGAACAGATTCAATAAAAGCCCCTCCCTCCATCAGTGTGTTAGTAGTGTGTGTGTGTGTGGGGGGGGTCGTGGGGGGGTGCCAGCTGGGACCCCAGACATCCAGACGGCCCCACCCACCCTTTCACTGTCAGCCAAACCACTGAACCATCCCATGTGATATGACAAGGGCTGTCAAAGTCATTTTAGTTCAGTTCCATATTCAGCCCAGTTTGATCTGCAGTGGACCCAACCAGTCAAATAATGACTGAATGACCTGTAAATAATGACAAATCACAGTTTTTCTTTTTGTTTTAGAACAAAAAAACCCCAATTAAATTATGAAAATATTTACATTTTACAAAAAAGATGTGAAAAACCTGAAAAAACAGAAATTTCATTTGAAAAATTAGTGCAATTTGAACACTATTCTGCCTGGACTTCTTATTTCTACATGTCAGCTAAAATGTCCTTCGGGGGTCAAATGAGTGTCCATCTGTGTCCAGAACAGTTGTCCTACAGTTATAGAAGTGTGTGTAAATAATGCTAATCCATTTGTGCACAGACTACTGATATTCTCTGACAGTGGAAGCTCTATTTTCATAAATATTGGATTTGGAATAGCACGTGGATGTGAAAACTTTTGCTGGTGGACGGACGTGACATTACCCATGATGCTCTGGTCAGTCCCAGTACTTTATTAGGAATAAACTTCTAGACTTCCTATTGCTAATTGTGCTCTTCTTCATAAATGTTGGTATTGTGGATCTAAAACAATCCCAGCTGACACAAAAACACTAAATGTGTCAGTGGACGGATGTGACATGGTTGTTGTGGATCCCATCATACTGATGCTCTGCAGCCATGTCAGCGTTTACACTAATGATCCCTGTGCAAAAACTAGGAGCACTATTATTTATTGGATAGTTTAGCATCAGACTAAAGAGGAAAGAACAATCTAGAATTGTTCTTTGTGTCTAAAAATGCTTCTTATTGTAAAAGTGTTGATGTAAACAGTGCTGTGTGCCATTCTTCATGTATGTATTGGTGGAACAGAAGCAGGATGGATCAGCACCATACTCCAGATTGAACCTGTACAAATAAAACATGTGATATGGAGGAGAGAATCTGGGAAGAAAAACTGGGGAATCCAAAAGAAGAGAAGATTTGTTTTTCAGCTCAGTTCAGTTCAAATAGAACTTGTCCATTTGTGACATGAAAGTATAGCATTAATTGTGCTGAAATGGTTCATTTTGGAGCTGAAAACATAGTTCATATGAGCATCAACATGTTGAACAGAAGTGAAATCCTGTCCATTTGAACAACTGTCATTTACCAACACAAAGTTCCTTTGGATTCACTGAGACTGATTTAATCTGAACACAGACACAGAAGAGCTGTGAACACATTTGAGCTGATATACATGTACACACAGTGTTTCATAAACATTTGGGAACAGACAGAATATTGTTCAAATGTTGGAGTTTGAACTAAAATGTGAACAGTTTCTCCAATATTCCATCTGTTATTCTGAACACAACTGCAGATCCCAGTGGATCCATAAATGCACCAAACATTTAGGAACAGACAGAATATTGTTCAAACTGCACAGTTCAGGTTGTTCATCTGTGCTTTTGTTTATGGATTTATTTGCATTTTATTGTGAAAGAACAGTTTTGTAAATGTAAATATTTTCAGTGTAATCTTATTTTTTTCATTTACATTTTTTCCACATAATTGTTCACAGTAAATGTGTGTTTGTCATTCTTTCTGGTTTATTGTGTTGTTCTTCTGACTGTAGATCACATGTGTCTGTATGTGGAACCTGAACCAACAGGATCAGTTCAACCTGGACTGTTCAGGTTCAGTTATGACCTTTCATCCTGCAGGGCCGCAATGGAACCTTTGGGGGGGAGGGGGTGCAGATTTGGCCCCTGGGACACATGTTTGACACCTGTGTAATATGAGCAGGTGGACAGACTGTTGTGTTCTGTACACATGAACTCATGAACAGCTTCTCAGCTGACGTTCAAAGGTATGAAGACCATCTGAGCCTTACAGGACACCCACTGGAACACTCTGAAACTCTACATTTCATCTTTGTGTGCTCCTGGACATGGTCATCCCCCTCCTCTTGACATAAAACATCCCAGCAGCACTTGCTAAAAAGTAAAGACATGCAATAAAACAACTATTATAAGGTCAAAAACTGACAAAAATCACTAAGACACTAAGATCTTGTGTGTGTGTGTATTTGTGTGTATTTGTGTGTGTGTGTTTGTGTGTGTGTGCCATGAATCTAAATATCTTCCTCTTCTGTCTTTCAGAATTTTGACAGTATCTTAAATTCTCTTGCAGTTCTGGGCCTGTGTGTCCCACTAGTACAGAACTGATCCCAGATCCAGTGGTTTTGGTTGGATTTGTATCATTTTTCAGTGGAATGCGTTCATTGTTTGCTGAACAGAATGGCGTATTGGCTGATGTCAGAACTTGGGGGAATAGTTGATTGCCAATGGATAAAAGTTGAAAATATTGGAAAAAAGTGAGAAAACACCTAATGTTTTTGTATTAAATGGAGCCAAAATCATGCAGAAATGTGTTTTCAGAATTATGTTTTCACTGGAGGTTGTCTCCATATGTGTTTTTTGATCCTGAATGCATTTATTGACAGCTTACCCAGCCCACTGAGGACTGAAGGAACATTTTCATTTGTCTACATTTTCTATCAAAAAATGAGGGGTGCATACACTAACTGGACCACAATTTTTTTGTTTTTGTGCAGTATTTCCAGCAGAGCAGACCCTCCAATTATTGGTCCTGAGGATCAAAATGAACAAAAAAAAAACACAAATAAAAAGTATGGCAGACCATGTCAGGTTCAACCCATTTTATTGAACTTTTCATACTTTGGCTCCCTGACTATGAACTGGAAAAAGTGTTTTACAGATTCATTCAGTCAGACACACACACACACACACACACACACACACACACACACACACAATACAAAGATTTAGTCACACCGTAAACACACCAGGACACTGTACAAGAATAACTGGAATTACTCAATACATCATGAGTACTTTAATTTGTTTAACAGGGTGATGATTTTTTTTTTTTTTTTGTGATAGTTAATAAGACATTGTGGACAGAAAAACAACAACAACAACACATAAACAAAGGGAAAATCAGATAAATAAACAAAAAAACATGTAGTTAATGGCTTGTAGATAATGCAGTATGTGGTTCAAATGTATATTTACAAGTGTATGCTCTGTGTTTATATGGAAAAAAAGGATTACATGTATGGCAGTATAAGGTGCTTACTTCTATTTTAAAGGGGTGTGTGTGTGTGTGTGTGTGTGTGTGTGTGTGTGTGTGTGTGTGTGTGTGTGTGTGTGTACTTATGTATTTCAGTAGCAGACGAGCAAAAACAGCAAGTTGATCAGACCAATATTTCAGGATATTATTAACTTTGGAATACAACAGCCTTTAAATCACGTTGCTATGGCTGTGATGGTTGACGGGAAGCGCAGTCCCACCACGCTGCATGATGGGAAATGAAGTTAAACACAGGAATGATGAAACTACTGCCTTCAATCCCTAGATATTGGTATTATTTATTATTTAATTTTATTTTTTAATTTTCATTTCAAATATCAAAAAACCAAAAAATAGGAAAAATAGTTTTAAAAAAAAAATTTAAAAAAAAACATTCGAAAAGGAGTGGGATGAGGTGTAACTTAAATAGCCCCGCCCCCTTCCTCCATCTTTTTCTGCTGATCACAAAGCCTCATGTCAGATTCACAAAGTAACTGAACAAATGTTACACATCAAATAAACTCTAACCAATCCTGCACAACTATTCTACATGTCAGAAGTACACTCTGTCCATTTCATAGTTGTATTACACATGTAGACAGAGTTCAACTCAAACTGAAGTAGGAGAAAGAAATTCCAGATCCAAAAGAACAGAACAATATATGGAAATAAATGAAACAAAAATGAAAACAAATATCACACAAATGTACAACACTTTCATTCTGACTCTTCAATAACATCCATCCATCCATCCATCCTCTTCCTCTTATTTGGGGCCAGGTTGCAGGGGTAACAGTCTAAGCAGGGATGCCCAGACTCCTCCCTCTCCTCAAACTCCTCCCTCTCCTCAGACTCCTCCTCCCGGTGGGACATGTCTAGAACACCTCCCCAGGAGGAGTCCAGGAGGATCTGAACCAGCTGTCTGATCCACCACAGCTGGTTCCTCTGGATGTGGAGGAGCAGTGGTTCTACTCTGAGCTCCGCCCCTGGTGACTCAGCTCCTCCCCCTATCCCTAAGGGTGGACCCACCCACCTTATGGAGGAAACTCATTTGGACCACTTGTATCCCGGATCTGGTCTTTTGGGTCCTGGATCTGGTCCTCTGGGTCCTGACCCACAGCTCAGGACCACAGGTAAGGGTCTGAATGTAGACTGAGGGTAAATCCAGAGCTTCTCCTTTGGGCTCAGCTCCTTCTGAACCACAACAGACCCATACAAGCACTGCAGACGCTGCACCCACCCACCTGTCAGTCTGAACCTTCACCCACCCACCTGTCAACCTGAACCTCCATCCTTCCCTCACTGTGAACCAGACCCACATACTGGAACTCCTCCACTTGGGGCAAAGACTCTCCACTGACCCGGAGAGGGCAGACCACCTTTTTCCAGTCCCGAACCATGGTCTCAGATTTGGAGGTGCTGATCTTCATCCCAGTCCAAACCGCCCCAGGGCACGCAGAAGGTCCAGGTTCCATGAGGCCAGCAGGACAACGTCGTCTGCAAAAAGCAGAGATGAAATCCTGTGGTCCCCAAACCGGACCCCCTCCGGCCCCTGGCTGCATCTAGAAATTCTGTCCATAAAAATTCTGAACAGAACCAGTGCCAAAGGGCAGCCCTGCAGGAGACCCACATGCACCTGGAACAGGTCTGACTTACTGCCGGTAATGCGAACCAGACTCCTGCTTCAGTCATACAAGGACCGGACTGGCCTTAGCAGTTAATAACAATAACACTCATTGTCCAAAAGGAGCTAGAGGAAGTCCAGCCCACTTTGTCCCGCCCCAATTCCACATGATCTGGCCAATCAGCCAATGGATACAGTCCATAACAAAGACAAAAGTCATTCACTATTTTTTTTTTTTTTTTGTCTAATTATTAGAATACTGGGTAAAGTTCCTCTGGTCTGAAAGCGCCTCATGTTAGCTAACAAAACAAAGCAGAGGCATTGGCCTGCAGTTCGACAGCAGGATACAGGTGTTCAGTGAAGGCCTCTCTGAAGGTATGGAGGAGGACCCGAGTGTCCGAAAAAACTCTGTAAAAGGACAGAGTACCCCCAGGCCAGTCCAGGTACACTGCTACTCGACTGGAGCGGGAACAGACGGAGGACACACTGACTCGTTCATTGGAGTGACAAGCAAAACAGCCATCACTGGAACAAACCAAACTCCAAGACTTTTCACTTTGACCCAACTTCCATTCACTCCCTCTGTACATCAGCCCTACGTTAAAGGGCTCCATCACCTCCATCTCCCAGTACCAACGCTCATTCAGTCCTTGTTTACACAGAACCTGGGGCCAGTGGTCAGACTGTTCTTGGCGCTGGTCCTTTTCCATGCAGGTGACTTTTCTCTGATCCTTGGACACACACAGGTCCTTGTGTGCTGTGCGGGGGTCAAAGGTCAGCTCACAGGCATCTGAAACACACAGACTCTTTACAACTACTGAATGTCTGAGTAGGAATTAGGTATGTAAGTTATCGATTCATTCATTAATCGATAGTTGGTTGCCCTTACTGATCGCTTAACGATTAATTGAAAAGCGGCGACGTTCCTGAGAACCTGAATTTCATTTTCAATACGGTCCATACGAAAAAAAGCTAATTATTGTTTCTTTACTTCATGATAAAACCACGTCATATTCCTGAATGATTGGTTTAGTGAACCATTGGATACAGTCAGTGTTTCCTGTGGAACTCATCTGTTGATGTGGCGGTCTGTAATGGGGGGGTGCATGCGCGGTATGGCCAGGGTATTTCCATTCGTGTTGGTTGGTAACCGCACATGTGCATGCATCACTTTCTGTCCTACGTCTAATACTATGGTGGTACGGTGCAGTCCGTGCCCCTGCAGAAGCAAAAGTAAAACTTCGCTCATTTCTCTTTTCCTCCTGAAGCTTCACAAATGCATTCCGTCCCTGTGGCCCAAATCAGGAGCCTGGAGGACGTTTGAACTTCTGTCTCACTGACCGTGGACTAGACCAACCTCCAGGAATACGCTCTGATACCGACCCCGCATTTGTGCGTGTATTTATTCGGAGGTGCACCGCTCCCACAAACAGACGGTCAGTCTGTGTTTGGCTCCACCCACAAACAGACGGTCGGTCTGTGTTTGGCTCCACCCACAAACAGACGGTCAGTCTGTATTTGGCTCCACCCACAGACGGTCGGTCTGTGTTTGGCTCGTCCCACAAACAAATGGTCGGTCTGTGTTTGGCTCCTCCCACAAACAGACGGTCGGTCTGTGTTTGGCTCCACCCACAAACAGACGGTCGGTCTGTGTTTGGCTCCTCCCACAAACAGACGGTCGGTCTGTGTTTGGCTCCTCCCACAAACAGACGGTCGGTCTGTGTTTGGCTCCACCCACAAACAGACGGTCAGTCTGTATTTGGCTCCACCCACAGACGGTCGGTCTGTGTTTGGCTCCACCCACAAACAGACGGTTGGTCTGTATTTGGCTCCACCATGTCCATAAAGACATTCTAACTCATCAACACCATGATCCGGTTTAATGACACTATCTCAGCTGTGGCGTCGCAGTGCGGACAAACTGTCAGCCTTCAGACAGGTGTGGACGGGCAGAAAAGGGCAATTAACTGACAATTAATAATTTAATCAAGAAAATTCTTATCGACAATTAATCATTAGTCGATTAATTGTTCACATCCCTAGTAGGAATGGAACCAAATACGGCCACAGCAACACCTCAAACCTGCACAAACACTTGGTCAAACATAATCTACACCTGAAGGCTGAGGAATGGATAATACTGGAAAACCCCAAAGGAGCGCAGGCTATGAGTCCTGCACCAGGCACCGACACTGCACCTGCAGCAGCCGCTGGATCCTCACCTACAGCCAGCACCCTAACCCTAACCCAGCAGAGAAGAAGTGGGGTTAAAAAACAGAAAAGTCCATGTGGAGTGGGCTCGGCTCTGCCAGAAAAAGTAGATCTGTTGGTGTTCCTGAAAAAGAACTGCTGAACATGTGCAGTACAGTTCATGCTAGAGGGAGTGGTGTGCTTTAGTCTGTAATCCTTTAGTTTGAAGTTATGTGCCCTCCCCCACACAGACTTTTCTCAAGTTTTATGTTTTTATATTATTTCACTTCTGATATTGATAAATAGTAAGTAAGTAAAGTAAGTAAAGTAAATTTTATTTATAGAGCACTTTTCACAGACAGAGTCACAAAGTGCTTTATCAATTCAAATCAGAATCAAATTAAGTTTACAGACCCAACAGAATCCTTCAGGAGCAAACACTTGTGATTGGTGACAGTGGAAGGAAAAACTTCCCTTTAACAGCAGAAACCTGGAGCAGACCCAGACTCCTGAAGGATGGACGTCTGCCTGGACCAGTTGGGGTTAAAGAGAGAGAGAGAGAGTAAAGGAGGAGAAAAGAGAGAGCGATAGAGATATAGAGAGACTGGGGGGGATGACGACACATGGAGTACGTTATGATGAATACACAGAGTGTAATCAGTTTGTGGTGGTCCTGGGTCAGGTGGTAGTCAGAGTTCAGAAGTTTTTCCTATTTTTTTATAGACAAAATTACTTTAATCACCACTAGGGCTGGGTAAAAAAAATTGAGTCATCGATTAATTGTTTGAGATGGATTTTTCAGAGCAGGACCACAGGTATCTGACCGAGGTACCGGTGGTGCGAGGTGCAGCTGGCTCCATCTCATGGGGCCTTGGGGGAGATGAGCTGTCTCCATCTCGCTCACAACAGTTCTAACATGGGAGGGGCACAGCAGAAGGGTGGGGAAAACACTTCCACGGGAGGTCCTCCTGGCCTCAAACTGGAACCCACAGTGCATAGGAACTGGACACCTGGAGCGTCTGGTCAGCGGAGGATCTCCGAGGTGGGTCACAGAAGGGAATATGAACTTGCATCCACACTCAACCATAGGTGAGCGTGGAGTTAGAGCACAGGTGCCAAACTCTGGTCCTGGAGGGCCGGTATCCTGCAGGTTTTAGATATTTCCCTCTTCAAACACACCTGGTTCAATTAATGATCAGCTGATCATCATGCTCAGCAGAAAACTGATAATGATGGAATGGCTTCCAGGTGCGATGGAAGAGGGAAATATCTAAAACATGCAGGATACCGGTCCTCGAGGACCAGAGTCTGACACCCCTGAGTTAGAGGAACAGTTAAGAGTCTTCAGTTTCACTTTCACTTGCACCACTCTGGCAATCATGGAACACATTAATTAAACTAAACTAAATTATTCAGCTGAATGTTCAAATGAAGTTTAATTCGTTATGATCTCTTTGTTGCTATCATGGACACTTACATTTCTTGAGTCCTGGTTTCATTCGATGTTTTCCACCATAGTCACAGCTGTGAAGACAGCAACTTGTTAACTCTCTTAAAAGTGTTTACGTATGTTAAAATGCACAACTTTCAAGTACAAAAAAGAAAAGTAATGTTAATTACTTGAGTCTGACGAGCTTGTAGTGAGAATCGTCCACAAGCTTCTTAAGTTTGTCCTTTCCTGAGTCTCCTGGATCGTTGTAGCTCAGGTCGAGCTCAGTCATGTGGTGTGGATTGGACTGTAGAGCAGAGACCAGAGAATCACAGCCTTTTTCTGTAACCAGGCAACCAGACAACCTGAGAAGACACAGAGCTGGCTTTAGTTTACCATCACTGGACATAAGGCACTTGTACAAATGTCGAACTGATAGATTCTAAAAGACGACAAGTCCCTGAGCAGGATTAGATTCTTGCCAGTTTCTGTAACAAAATCCAATCCCTATTATTTTCGTAGTGCATTATTACAGAATAAGAATCTGAAGCAGGGATCATCAGTGACCCCGCCCACAAATAATGAATTCAATGGTCCATGTGCACACCAGAGCTCAGTCACAAATCAAGTACATGTTTTGTTTCTGATCTTGATACAAAACACAGAGGATCTTCAGGCTGAAATAATGGTTGGTCAATAATGAAGAAGGAAATAACTGGCAGGACACTCAACACATTTGGTATTTGATTTCTGTGTACTTATAAACCTCTGTTTATCTCAGTACCTCAGAATCTTAAGTCTGCAGCTCTGACTTGAAAGTCCGTTGCAGAGTAGCTGAACTCCTGAATCTTCCAGATCATTGTTGCTCAGGTCAAGTTCTCTTAGAGGTGAGTAGGGGAACTTGAGAGCACAGGCCAGATGGTTTAACCACTCTGCAGTCACTTTACAGTCATCAAGCCTAGGGGTGGATAAAACAAGAAATACTTGAGATGTTCATTGGATAATGCGCTTTACCAGCAAAACCTTCTGACCCTCCTACAGTGGCTCCACCTTTTGACCTCCTCTATACTCTCTCCCATGATAATCTGACCTGTGGTTATAAATGTGCTTGGGTAGAGCATTTTGTTTGACCAACTATTGCCGCATTTCCACTATATGGAACTGGCTTAACTTGGCTCGGCTCAGGTACCAGGTCCTATTCCAGATCGTTTCCATTACAGGATACTACCAACTTTACAGTACCTGGTCGTCATAGCGATGCGGTGCGTTATTTCCGCGTCGTCTGCTCAGAGTTGCTGATAAACTCACTCGTTGTGTGTTGTCTCGTCAAGCTCATACTGAATTTTTCCGTCTGAACCTCCTCGAGAAACCATGGTGTAGTTTTACAGACTGTCACCATGTGGATTCACCTACCGACATATTTACTGTCAACTTCTGCATCTGTTTTTTGTAAAAAGGCGGGTCATAGAGACGACTCTCTGACCAATCAGTGGTCTGCAGTGTTTACATATCACCCTTTAGTATCTGGTCCCCAGTCCTGAAACCTCGGCGGAGGTGATACCAAAAAACTAGTACCAGGTACCAGATTCCAGGCCCTTTTTCGTAATGGAAATACAAAAAGGCAGAGTCCAGTTGAGCCGAGTTGAGTCAAGCCAGTACCACGTAGTGGAAACGCAGCATATAATAAACTTACATGGCCTTTCTGGTGCTCCTCACCGCTGGTATCAGTCTCCTCCTCCCCTCGTCTGTTGTGTTGTAACTCTTTAAGTCCAACACATCCATGTCATTCTTTGAAACCTGTACCATGAAGGCCAATGCAGAGCAGTGCAGGGGTGTCAGCTCTGTACTTGGACGATCTTTTGACTCTAGATACTCCTGGATCATTTCTTTGGTCTTGTTGTCTCCCATCTCAACCAAGGTTTGGAAGAGATGGATGCAGCTGTCAGGAGAAAAGTCCTTGCTTCGGATGGTCTTCAAATATGTCAAGATTTTTTTAATGGTATCTGGGCTGGGGTCTGGAGATATCAGCAGACCCTGAAGATTTCGCCTGTTGAATTCCACCATGAGGCCAAGGAGGAATCGTAGGAAGTAAGCTAGGTGGCCGTTCTTCTTCCTCAGTGCTTTGTCTATGGTCATCTTCAGAAGGTCAAGCAATGAATGCTCTGTCTGCTTCAGGTCAAGGAAGCTGCTTAGGTCTTTTGTGTTGCTGCTTGTCAAACAGTCATAGACGTAAAGTGCTGCAAAGAACTCCTGTATGGTCAGGTGCACAAAGTAGAAGACCTTTCTTTGAGAGAATATGTCTTCATTCCTCAGAACACTGTTCCAAAATCCAGAGTAAACAGTTGCTTCTTGGGTGTCAATGCCACATTCTTTCAGGTCTTCTTCGTAGAAGATCAGATTGTTGTTCTGCAGATGAATGAATGCAAGCTTGCCAAGTTTGAGCAGAAACTCTCTGTGTGTCTTCAGTAACTTCTCTGGGTTCTTTTTATACCTACTGCTACTGCGTTTTGTCTGGACTAACACAAACTGTGCCATCATTTCTGTCATAGTTTGAGGAACTTCAGCCTTTCCACCTTCTATGAAGATTTCTTCAAATAATACAGCGCAAATCCAGCAGAAGATTGGGATCTGGCACATGATGTCCAGGATCTGTGAAGACCTGATGTGTGAAATGATCGCATCCACCTGATCTGACTGATTACTAAACCTCTTTCTGAAGTACTCTTCTTTTTGTGAGTCATTGAACCCTCTTATCTCCGTTACCGTATCAACACAATCTGAAGGGATCTGATAGGCTGATGCTGGGCGGGAAGTTATCCAGAGCAGAGACAAACGGAGAAGGTACCCTTTGATGAGGTTTGTAATGAGATTACCCACAGATGTTACTTGAGTAACAGACCTGACTATCTCCACGTTTTCAAAGTCCAGCTGACTTCTGCTTTCATCAAGGCCATCCAGGATCACAATAACTTTGGTGTTCTCCAAATCTTCTTGTAGATCCCCAAGAGCAGGGTGGAATTCCCTCAAGAGCTGGAGGAAGCTTCTCTGATTTTTAATCAAATTCAGTTCTCGAAACGGAAGTATGAAAACAAAATCAATATCTGTGTTTTCCTTTTCCTCTGCCCAGTCAAGAATGAATTTGTGCACAGCAAACGACTTTCCAATGCCTGCCACTCCATTTGTCAAAACTGTTCTATGTGGTTTCTTAGGAAAAGGTATGAAGAGGTTACCAACTCTCACAATTAGTTCTTCAGATTTTTGTCGTTTCCATTTATGTTCAAGGTGTCTGAACTCATGCTGTTCAGACGGACCTTCGCTTTCTCCTGTGGTAATGTACAGTGGTGTGTAGATGTTGTTCAGAGGGCTTGGCTCGTCGCCATTACCTTCAGAAGTCATTTGAAATCTGTTTTGCATTTGTTTTTTGTGTTCCTTTATTACGCTCCGCAGTTGGCTGAGCCCTGTAACATTCAAAAGCATAGCAAGTAAAGAAGAGATGTGAGAGAATACCTGTGTGGCAAGGATCAAATTATTTAGCAAAGTTCAAACAGGATGGTGTGTTTTAAGAAATACACACTACCAGTCAAAAGTTTTAGAACACCCCAATTTTTCCAGTTTTGTCTGTAAATTCCAGTAGTTCCAGTTCAATGAACAGCTGTAAATGGTCCAAAGGTAAGCAGTGAACTGCCAGAGGTTAAAAAAAAAAAAAAAAAAAAAAAAAAAAAAGGTAAGGTTAAATAAAACTGAAAAATAATGTACATTTCAGAATTATACAAAAAGGCGAACAAGAAATGGGTCAACAACTTAAAGCAGTTCTGCAGCAATGGAGGTAGATCCAGTCTGGAAAGTTGGTGGTTCCAATTCCTGCAGGTGTCCCAACATTTGTGAATTCCTTCAACCCCCTGTGTCTGCAGAACAGGAGTGAAGAACACACTGTGGTACCATACCGATGGAGCATTATTCATCCATCCATCCATTATCTGCCATTTATCCGGGGCCGGGTCACGGAGTAAGGGACTGAGCAGGGACGCCCAGACTTCCCTCTCCCCAGACTCCTCCTCCAGCTCTTCCAGGGGGACCCCGAGGCGTTCCCAGGCCAGCTGAGAGACAGTCTCTCCAGTGTGTCCTAGGTCTTCCCTCAGGTCTCCTCCCAGCGGGATATGCCCAGAACACCTCCCCAGGGAGGCGTCCGAAACAGATGCCCGAGCCACCTCAGCTGGCCCCTCTCGATGTGGAGGAGCAGCGGCTCTACTCCGAGCTCCTCCCTGGTGACTGAGCTCCTCCCCCTATCCCTAAGGGTGCGCCCAGCCACCCTGTGGAGGAAACTTATTTCGACCGCTTGTATCCGGGATCTTGTCCTTTCAGTCCTGACCCAAAGCTCAAGACCATAGGTGAGGGTAGGAATGTAGATTGACTGGTAAATCGAGAGCTTCTCCTCTCGGCTCAGCTCCTTCTGAACCACAACAGACCAATACAACGACTGCATCACTGCAGACGCTGCAACGATGTGTCTGTCAATCTCATGCTCCATCCTTCCCTAACTCATAAACAAGACCCCGAGATACTTAAACTCCTCCACTTGGGGCAAAGACTCCCCACCGACCCGGAGAGGACAGACCACCTTTTTCCAGTCAAGAACCATGACCTCAGATTTGGAGGTGCTGATCCTCATCCCGCTCGCTTCACAGTCGGCTGCAAACCGCCCCAGGACAAGCTGAAGGTCGAGGCTCGATGAGGCCAACAGGACAACGTCGTCTGCAAAAAGCAGAGATGAAATCCTGTGGTACCCAAACCGGACCCCCTCCGGCCCCTGGCTGTGCCTAGAAATTCTGTCCATAAAAATTATGAACAGAATGGGTGACAAAGGGCAGCCCTGCTGGAGTCCAACATGCACCTGGAACAGGTCTGACTTACTGCCGGCAATGTGAACCAGACTCCTGCTTCAGTCATAAAAGGACCGGACTGCCCTTAGCAGAGGGCCCCGGACCCCATACTCCTGAAGCACCCCCCGCAGGATACCACGAGGGACACAGTCGAACGCCTTCTCCAAATCCACAAAACACATGTGGACCGGTTAGGCGAACTCCCATGAACCCTTGAGCACCCAATGGAGAGTATAGAGCTGGTCCAGCATTCCGTGACCAGGACAAAAACCGCACTGTTCCGCCTGAATCCGAGGTGCGACTATCAGTCGGATCCTCCTCTCCAGTACCTGGAATAGACTTTCCCCGGGAGGCTGAGGAGTGTGATCCCCCTGTGGTTGGAGCACATCCTCCGGTCCCCCTTCTTAAAAAGGGGGACCACCACCCTGGTCTGCCAATCCAGAGGTACTGTCCCCGACCGCCACGCGATGTTACAGAGATGTCTCAACCAAGACAGTCCCTGCACATCCAGAGACTTAAGGTACTCAGGGCGAATCTCATCCACCCCCGGTGCCCTGCCACTGAGGAGCTGTCCAACCACCTGGGTGACTTCAGCTTGGGTGATGAACGAGTCCACCTCTGAGACCTCAGCCTCTGCTTCCTCCATGGAAGATGTGACAGTGGGATTGAGGAGATCCTCAAAGTATTCCTTCCACTGTCTGACAACATCCCCAGTCAAGGTCAGCTCCTTCCACTTCCACTGTAAACAGTGTTGGTGGCACACTGCTTTCCTCTCCTGAGGCGCCGGACGGTTTGCCAGAATTTCCTTGAGGCTGACCGATAGTCCTCCTCCACGGCCTCCCCAAACTCCACCCAGACCTGAGTTTTTGCCTCCACAACTGCTCGGGCTGCAGCACGCTTGGCCTTCCGGTACCCATCAGCTGCCTCAGGAGTCCTACGAGCCAACAAGGCTCCATCAGACTCCTTCAGCTTGACGGCATCCCTTACTTCTGGGGTCCACTACCGGGTTCGGGGATTGCCACCACAACAGGCACCAGAGACCCTGCGACCACAGCTCTGAGCAGCCGCTTCGACAATGGAGGTGGAGAACATGGTCCACTGGGACTCAATGTCCCCAACCTCCCCCTGGGATCTGGGAGAAGCTCTCCCGGAGGTGGGAGTTGAAGACCGCACTGACATCGGGCTCTGCCAGATGTTCCCAGCAGACCCTCACAACACATTTGGGCCTGCCAAGTTGGTCCGGTTTTCCTCCTTCGCCAGTGGATCCAACTCACCACCAGGTGGTGATCAGTTGACAGCTCTGTCCCTCTCTTCACCCGAGTGTCCAAAACACGCGGTCGGAGGTCTGATGACACGACAATGAAGTGGATCATGGACCCCTGGCCTAGGGTGTTCTGGTGCCACGTGCACTTATGGACATCCCTGTGTTCGAACATGGTGTTTGTTCTGGACAAACTGTGATGAGCACAGAAGTCCAATAACAAAACACTGCTCGGGTTCAGATTGGGGAGGCTGTTCCTCCCCATCACCCCCCTCAAGGTCTCACTGTCGTTGCCCACGTGGGCATTGAAGTCACCCAGAAGAACAATGGAGTCCCCAGTCGGAGCACCATCCAGTACCCCTCTGTGATGACTGTCAGGTTGTGACGTCAGCTTGGAGGTGTTTCCAGCTGGTGACTGAGTTGCAGCTCGTTGGTGATGCTGCACACCTGGGCCTGGTGTGCAGAGATTATTTAAGATCCTCCAGTCACACTTATTCTCTCTCTGACTCTCTCCCTGACCTGACCTTCCCTCTTCAGGTATCCACAGTTGTTTGGTTATGCTTGGTTATGTTTGGTTAGGTTAAATTATTTTTGCCTGCAACTTACAACACTTTCACACACACTATTCCACTCATGCACATCCTACACCACTGATTGAACTGACTTCCACATTTCATCTAATTAGATCTTTAATTTGGCCCAATTGATTTATTTAAGATTTGTTTGATTATTCAGTTTGGTTAAATATTTTTCAATAAAGATAACTTCTAAAGTTTAACATGGTGTTGTCTCCCCTTTCTTTGTTGTGACCTATTGAACCAGATCATGACACCCTCCCAGGGACTCTAAGAAGGCCGGGTACTCTGCACTGCTGTTTGGCCCGTAGGCCTAGACAACAGTGAGGCACCTGTCCTTGACCCGAAGGCGCAGGGACGCCACCCTCTTGTTCACCAGGGAAAACTCCAACACATGGCGGCTGAGCTGAGGGGCTATGACCACACCCACATGAGCCCGCTGCCTCTCACCGCAGGCAGCACCAGAGAAGTGGAGAGTCCAGCCCCTCTCGAGGGGTTGGGTTCCAGAGCCCAAGCTGTGTGTGGAGGTGAGCCCCACTAGATCGAGACAGTATCTCTCAACCTCCCTCACCAGCTCTGGCTCCTTCCCCCCCAGTGAAGTGACATTCCATGTCCCAAGAGCTAGACTCTGTGTCTGGGGATCGGGTCGTCCAGTCCCCTGCCGTCGACTGCCACCCAATCCACACTGCACCCGGCCGCTATGGCTCCCTCGGTGGGTGGTGGGTCCTGTAGAGGGCGGGCCCACATCGCTCCTTCGGGTCGGGCCCGGCTGGACCCCATGGGCATAGGCCCGGCCACCAAGCGCTCCCTTATGTGCCCCAACCCCGGGCCTGGTTCCAGGGTGGGGCCCTGGCTGCACCGTACCGGGCAACAGCACGTTCCTTTGATAGTTCTTTTTCATAGGGACTTCTGAACTGCTCTTAGTCTGGCCCATCACCCAGGACCTGTTTGCCTTGGGAGATCTTACCAGGGGCATAAAGCCCACGACAACATAGCTCCTGGGATCATTCGGGCACTCAAACTCCCCCACCACGATAAGGTGGCAGTTCAAGGGGGAGCATTATTTGAACAGTACTGTACTGCAGAACGGAGTGTGTTACTATAAAAATGGAAAAAAGGAAGAGGCAATTAATCATAGAAGAGAGACAGAGCATCAGAGGAGTGAAAAATGGAGGTGTGTCCTCCAGAGAAATGTCCAAGAAAGTCCAGGTGTCAGGAAGTCCAGTTTCCTTCAGCATCCAAAGGCACTGAAACTGGACTGGAAATGCAGACAGAAGAGGTCTGGAAGAAGAACAGACACAACAGAAGAAGAAGAAGAGTTTAGGACAGAAAACAGCTGGAGTGAGAGGAGACTGACAGGACAACAGCTGAAAGAAGAGAGAAGAGAGAGGAGGAGGAAGAGAGGAGGGCATAGAGGAGGAGGAGAGGAGACTGACAGGACAACAGCTGAAAGAGAGAAGAGAGAGGAGGAGGAAGAGAGGAAGAGTTTACACTGAACAGACTGAACAGATGAGTTTACACTGGGAACTCATCTGTTCAGTCCAGTGTTCCCAGTGTAAACTCTTCCTCTCTTCCTCCTCCTCTCTCTTCTCTCTTCTTTCAGCTGTTGTCCTGTCAGTCTCCTCTCCTCCTCCTCTATGCCCTCCTCTCTTCCTCCTCCTCTCTCTTCTCTCTTCTTTCAGCTGTTGTCCTGTCAGTCTCCTCTCCTCCTCCTCTATGACCTCCTCTCTTCCTCCTCCTCTCTCTTCTCTCTTCTTTCAGCTGTTGTCCTGTCAGTCTCCTCTCACTCCAGCTGTTTTCTGTCCTAAACTCTTCTTCTTCTTCTGTTGTGTCTGTGCTTCTTCCAGACCTCTTCTGTCTGCATTTCCAGTCCAGTTTCAGTGCCTTTGGATGCTGAAGGAAACTGGACTTCCTGACACCTGGACTTTCTTGGACATTTCTCTGGAGGACACACCTCCATTTTTCACTCTTCTGATGCTCTGTCTCTCTTCTCTGGTTCATTCCTTTTCCTCTTTTCCATTTTTACAGTACCACACTCCTTTCTTCAGTCCAGTCCTGTTCCAGTCCTGCTCCATGGGTCTGGTACCACAGTGTGTTCCACACTCCTGTTCTGCAGACACAGGGGGTGGAAGGAATTCACAAACGTTGGGACACCTGCAGGAATTGAACCACCAACTTTCCAGACTTGATCAACCTCCACTGCTGCAGAACTGCTTTCAGTTGTTCATCCACTTCTTGTTCTCCTTTTTGTAGAATTCTGAAATGGACATTATTTTTCTGTTTTGTTTAACCTTACCTTTTTTTCTTTTTTTTTTTTCCCTCTGTCAGGTCATTCTTACCTTTGTACCGTTTACAGCTGTCCATTGGACTGGAACTGATGGAATTTACAGACAGAACTGGAACAGACTGGGCTGTTCTAAAACTTTGGACCTGTAGTGTAGTTCCGTATTTCTTTCTTTAAAATTTTACTTCAGCCTGGAACAAAACATACCATCAGCAAACAAATTTACATAGTTCCACCTGAGTATTTTAAGGTGTTTACCTGCAGATACATAAATGACCTGTATGGAAAACCCATTTAATTCAACTTTTCAACAGCGTTAATAACATTTCTACAAAGGTTATAGCAGTGGTTCTTAACCTTGTTGGCGGTACTGAACCCCACCAGTTTCATATGCGCATTCACCGAACCCTCCTTTATTAAAAAATAAAATATGATTTTTTTCAAATTCAAGACACAGGTATATGTTTTACTGGTGCACAAAATGAACCGTGCATTAACATCACTGTGTTCAAAGAACAAAACCAATACAATGCATGAACTCACAACAAATTCCATACCTTTTCACAAAGACATGACCTTTTGTAATACTACCACAGTGAAATGGTTTTAATTTTTAACCTTATGTATTCCAATAATGAACTTATTGTATTTATGCTCTTTATCATTTTTAACATTTTAACACACACCCATCACCTAATTTCCACCAGGCTACAATAATAATGAATATTTACTGCAAATCAGTGTGAGTTCTGATGTTGCCTTTGAGAGACCAGTTCAGAAATGCGTGGCTTCACCTTGGCAACGGTGCGTCAGTCGTCACATGATGAAAATGTAAACAAACGCTACACATGTCTGCCTCCGTGGTTAACAGGAAGTAGCAAAAGTCATAACAACGATGTGGAAAATAATTCATCGTCAGACGAGTGGAAGAGATTATAAACACTTCCGGATGTGTTGTAGTGCTATAAGCAACAACAATACACCACGTATATTGGATGTCAATCAGAGAAAGAGTCTCCGAAGCCGTTTGTTTACATACACGGACCTAGCCCGACACACACACCTGACTGATGAGTCGAGCGTGTGTCTTGACCTCCGCCGAACCCCTGAGACTGACTCACCGAACCCCTAGGGTTCGATCAAACCCAGGTTAAGAACCACTGGGTTATAGATAGGAGTAGTGTCAAAAATTAAAGTTTCACCTATCATTTCTAAAATAGGCTCATTTTTTAGCTTAAGAACTTTATTTTATGGAACTGTTTACAAAATTTCAGTTTTACTTGTAGAAAAAAAAGATATAAAGATATAATCAATATAAAACAAGTTGTTCCAGGCACAACAAGCCCCACCCCTCACAGGTTTTCCATCTTATTTTGGCATCGATCAGCTGATGTCATCATGTCTATGTGTGTGCTGATGTCAGCATAGACACAGACAGCATATACAGTTATTATTATTATTATTATTATTATTATTATTATAAGTAAATAGGCAAAAAAAGATTGTAAAAATTCATTAAAAATTTGAACTTTGACCTATTTTTCCCAAAATGTAAACACATCTGTTCTGGAACAGTAGTAATCTATAAACCCAATTAGGTCTGAATTCAACCTATAGTTTCTCAGATAAAGTGTAAACAAACAAACAAACCAAAAACAATAGCCCTTGCCTCCCCTTCAGGGGGCGGAGTTATGAAGGCTAAAAAGAACTAAAATATGTAAATGCACTGATAACATCAATAATAATATTTGTTTTTGCTTGCATCAGTGATATTTTCAGTCTGTGACTCTGTTGAACTAATTATTCAACAGTATAAGAATATAGAAAGGTTCAGTCCAACCCAATTATTAGTCCAATATTCTCTGCTATTATCTGTATATATCACTGCAGTTATAATATGATTGTTCAGTTTATTTGCATATTTGTAGTGTTTTAGTTCCAGTCAGTCTTTTATTCTGATACTGAACAAAGGTCCAAACTGCTGTCCATGTGTCACAGCATATTAGTGTTCATAAAAACTGATCATTTAAACATTTGGATCCAATATTGATCACAATTATAGTTTAACATCATAGTTAAAGCTAATGTTTGATTTAGGATCAATTTATTATGAGAACAGCATGTTTTGGACATTTACATAAAGTGAAAAAAAAAGATGTTCATATTGAGTCCCAGTGACACACAGCAGTAATCTAAGTATTTTTACCTCAGTATTTTATTTCTATAAATTGTACCATGTGTCATGTGACAGTATTTCCTCAGACCTGTTCATACATGTATGAAACACAGATCAGTTCTTTACACTGAAAAAAAAATATAAATGCAACGCTTTTGTTTTTGCTTCCATTTTTCATGAGCTGAACTCAAAGATCTAAAACTGTTTCTGTGTTCACACAAGGTTTATTTCTGTCAAATATTGTTCCTAAATGTGTCTAAATGTGTGTTAGTGAACACTTGCCCTTTGATAACCCCTCCTCCTCACAGCTGTGGCAGATCCAGATGCTGATTGGACAGCAGGATTATTGCACAGGTGGGCCTTAGGCTGGACACAATAAAAGGAAGGCCACTCTAAAATGGGCACTTTTAGCACACAGCACAATGCCACAGATGGAATATGCACTGGTCATGTGACTTCAGGAATGTCCAGCAGAGCTTCTGTCTGTGAACTGAATGTTCATTTCTGGACCATCAGCCATCTGCAAAGGGGTTTCAGAAAATTCAGGAAGAAGACTGTGGGAGGAAAATGGTGCTCACACCAAATACTGACTGGTTTTATGTGAGCCCCCTGGACCAGCCACTACAGGAAAAGTGCACATTTTAGAGTGGCCTTCCTTTTATTGTGTCCAGCCTAAGGCCCACCTGTGCAATAATCCTGCTGTCCAATCAGCATCTGGATCTGCCACAGCTGTGAGGAGGGATTATCAAAGGACAAGTGTTCACTAACACACATTTAGACACATTTAGGAACAAAATTTGACAGAAATAAACCTTTTGTGTACACAGCAAAAGTTTTTGATTGTTGAGTTCAGCTCATGAAAAATAGGAGCAAAAACAAAAGTGTGCATTTATATTTTTGTTCAGTGTAGTTCAAACACAGTTCAGTTGTGTAGTTGAAACCCAGACTCTACTGAACAGGACATGTGTCCCTGGTCCCAGTATAAAACAGAGTAAATCCGTTCCACTCACGTCTGTCCTTGTCAGTGTCAGTCTGCTGTTCTGCTGCTCTTTTCCTTTTCTTTCCACACTCAGGACAGCAGTCACCTGATGGGAAATCCCAGTCGTCTCCCTCTGAGGTGACACACTGTTTCCATGGTGAATGTCCACAGGGTAAAGGGACAGGATCCAGACCAGGCTGACCACACACTGAACAGATGGACACCTGTGCACTCAGCTGTCTGCAGGACAACACATGGAAGGAATTAATGATGACACACACTTTAATACAGAGTTTTACACACACGGACCATCAGAGCTGAACCATCACTGCTGATAGCATCAGAGAAAGTTTGAAGAGAACCCCATACCCAGGGGATTCCTGCTATTTACTGTTTTTTTTTTCTCTTTCCAGCCCCAGGCTTTGACCAACCACAGATTCCATCTCTGAGTTCAAGAAGAGTTCAAAATAAGGCTGCACAATTAATCGTTAAAAGATCGCGATCTCGATTCACACATGAATGCGATCTCATTTCTCAACACGAATGATTCTTAAGCATTTTACTTCACAGCTGCATTACAAACAGATGTCCACAAATGCAGAACCACTGCCACCTCTTCCCTCAACCAATGGTAAAGCGTCTTTACAACACATGACCTGCTGCTGTCGACTGGAGTTGAGTGACGAAAGAGTGAATGACAGCAGAGGAACAACTACAGTAAAGAGAGAGAAATGGATGAAAACCTCAGAGGTAGTGGTGAGTCCCCCACCTGAACTCCTGCACAATGAAGGTTCACTTTCATCACTGTTCATCTCATGTCGGTCTGGTTTTCAGTCGTCCAGATCCAGGTGTTTTCATTTTCACTTCTCTGACTTCTGCTGCTGCTCTTCTTCTTCTTCTCCTTTTCTTTTCTTTGTGGGTGACGATAACTCAGCTTTTAACCAAGAATCTAAAGTCTCACCCTCTACAAAAATTTTACAATAAAAATATTCCATTGTGCTGCTGGGAAGTTTTTTTGTGCTGCAAACTTTCACAGATCAGCTGATGTCGCTTAGCAACCAGGACCATAAGTGCAGTGTTTCTGCTGCTCAGGTTTATCCATGCACCACACCAAACATTTCAGACAAAAAAACCATCACCGTCATGTATTCTACATATGTGTAATGTATAAAAGTCCAGGACAGGAGGGGAGGGAAAAGGGAAATGAACACAAAGGCTCACTTTCACTTCTGCAGGGGGACGGAAACTGACACACGCACGGGTAACCGGACGAAAAGCACGCGCATGCACCCCCCACCGAACCGCGCACGTGTGGCCAAGCCCCCCCCTCCACACACACATACATACACACCCCACCACTGACTGGAACATGTGCATGTGCCCCCCCCATTCCACACAGCCACACCAACAGATCAATTCCACAGCAAACAGTGCATAAGTGAGCGGCCTACTGCACAGTGAAATGAAAGACACGAATCACAGCTAAAAGAACCCATTTTCCTTCACAGCGGTGCAATAAACATTTTTGTGAAAAAAATCGTGCCAGAGAATCGTGATCTCAATTCTAAGCCAAAGAATCGTAATTCACATCTTTGCCAGAATCGTGCAGCCCTAGTTCAAAAATTATTCAGTGTCTGTTTGAGGAGAGGCCGAATGAAAACTGTGGCAGTTTGTAACCTTTGTAGCAGCTCCACTGACCTCAATGATGCTGAGTAAATGGATCTGCAAACACTGACTTTCTGGGGTAAACCAGCGTAGTTACATAATTGGGCTGATGGGAATTGGCTCATTGGCTTAAGAGTCTGGTTTAGACCAGCTCTAAATGTAGAGTTTGTTATGATTTGGTGCTATATAAATACAATTTGATTGATTGAAATGTGATCATTTTTCTGCATAACAGAGTCAGAAACAGTTCATCACTCTTCAGTCTAAAAGGGTCTACTCACTACAGTTCTGTCTTCCTTCAAACACAACAGACCAGACTACTCTGTATCTGCATCAAAATAATGAATTTAGTTGAAGTTTAAATAGTGCAAGTTATGTCTGTCCTGTATGAACAAGGCTTTTATCAATGCAATTAACGACTTTTTTTTTTCTGAAAACGCATAAAATTAAGGATTACCTCTTTGTGCCAGCCTTAAAGCCGACTGGTTCGAACATGGAGGCGTCAGACTGCATAGAGACACATTCAGGATCTGCAGAGTCAGCTGAACTCATCTGAAAACTAAGAGGAGACAATCTGGAATAGAATCAGTAATGTTTATAAAGTGTTTCAAAATACTATCACACTGACTTCATCTTGTGTCCTGGTAGAATGAAAACTAGAGTTTATCCAATCCAAGAGAGTATTTTTTGTTATAAAGTACTAAATGTAGGATTACCTCTTTGTGTCAGCCTTAAACTTCAATTACGAGGATTAAATATTTTTTTAGGTTTTTCTTGTATCAACAAGAGCTTTATCAATGCAATAAAATACTTAAAAAAAAAAAACGCATAAAATTAAGGATTACCTCTTTGTGCCAGCCTTAAAGCCGACTGGTTCAAACATGGAGGCGTCAGACTTCATAGAGACACATTCAGGATCTGCAGAGTCAGCTGAACTCATCTGAAAACTAAGAGGAGACAATCTGAAATATAATCAGTAATGTTTATAAAGTGTTTCAAAATACTATCACACTGACTTCATCTTGTGTCCTGGTAGAATGAAAACTAGAGTTTATCCAATCCAAGAGAGTATTTTTTGTTATAAAGTACTAAATGTAGGATTACCTCTTTGTGTCAGCCTTAAACTTCAATTACGAGGATTAAATATTTTTTAGGTTTTTCTTGTATCAACAAGAGCTTTATCAATGCAATAAAATACTTTTTTAAAAAAATGCATAAAATTAAGGATTACCTCTTTGTGCCAGCCTTAAAGCCGACTGGTTCGAACATGGAGGCGTCAGACTTCATAGAGACACATTCAGGATCTGCAGAGTCAGCTGAACTCATCTGAAAACTAAGAGGAGACAATCTGAAATATAATCAACAGTAAACTGACTTTACTGGACTGAAAAACTCCCAGGTATTTCAAACTGCAAAAGTCTAAAATGTAGTTTGGATAATGTAATTTAGCAGTCAAAAAAAAAAAAAAAATTTAATCATTTGTTCCTTGTGCCAGTATCAACATTTCCTGAAAATTTTCATCTAAATCTGTCCATAACTTTTTGAGTTATCTTGCACACAGACAGACAAACAGACCAACGCCAGGGTAATAATAATTAAAACTGCCAGCAGTGTTAAGGCCCTCGCCCTCCTGTCTGACCGCCTCCTGACGTGACTGCCGAGGACACCGACAGTGAGAGGACAGCGTACCGTGGCCCTGATCTCACATTCTCTGAGATGGGCACAGTTTGAAACTTCTGAAAATGACTGCATCATCACAGCCACGCCCAACATTTGTTCAAAAACGTAGGTGATCACTTTTGATCACATGTGTGTAGGTGATTTTCACCCAGTTTGGTCCAAATTGGATGTAAACCCTAGAAGGAGATGAGGAAAGTATGAGGGGTGGGATTTTAGACGTCCACACTTCCATCCAATATGGCCGACTTCCTGTTGGGTTTAGGGCGGGGCCATAATGTCATTTTTTACTTGTCCTACCATGGGCTATGTCTGGACCAACTTTCAGGTTTGTACGTGGAAAAAAATTTGGGGAGGGCTCCCATCCAAGTAATGTATTTTGATTTTTGAGGGGGCGGGGCCAAGTCATTCTGTGATATTTTTTCTTGGCGACTTCATATAAAAACATTTTTTGCTTGGCTTGAATTTTTGGTCAAATAAAATTGACTTTTCGTAAACGTTCAGGGGTCAAATTTGTGTTCAAAGTAGCGAAAGAATGAAAAAAAAACACAGAACCATGTGATTTTAATATCCCCTTGCTGGCATGTATGTCTGGGCTCAGGTCTAATAATAATAATAATAATAATAATAATAATAATACATCACATGTATATAGTGCTTTTTTGGAAACTCAAAGACACCTCACAAACAAACAAAACAAAAAGAACAGAGGAAAAAAAAAAAGAGGCCAAAGAAAATGCCAGTTTGAACAGGTGAGTTTTCAGCAGTGATTTGAAGTTCTGGATTGAGTTCCTGCTGTTTAGTGGGAGGGACTTTCATATGGACCATTCTTCTCTTTATCCCTTCATTACTATTCTTTGAATTATTGGACTATTCTTTACCAGGGATGTGCACAGGATTCTAGAGGGGCAGGGGCTCAAAGTCACAAAAGGGCAGGATGTGTGCGCCAAATGTTTGTCAGGCCTTACATTTACATTTATGCATTTGGCAGACGCTGTTTTCCAAAGTGACTTACAGGGGAAAACCAATCAATCAATCAAATTTTATTTATATAGCGCCAGATCACAATAAAAAGTTATCTTATGACACTTTATATATAGAGTTGGTCAAAACCAGACCAGGGAGGCGTCCAGGAGGCATCCGAAACAGATGCCCGAGCCACCTCAGCTGGTTCCTCTGGATGTGGAGGAGCAGCTGCTCTACTCCGAGCTCCTCTCTGGTGACTGAGCTCCTCCCCCTATCCCTAAGGGTGCGCCCAGCCACCCTGCGGAGGAAACTCATTTGGACCGCTTGTATCCGGGATTTGGTCCTTTCGGTCCTGACCCAAAGCTCATGACCATAGGTGAGGGTAGGAACGTAGACTGACCAGTAAATCCAGAGCTTCTCCTCTCGGCTCAGCTCCTTCCTCACCACGACAGACCGGTACAGCGACTGCATCACTGCAGACGCTGCATCGATCCGTCTGTCAATCTGACGCTCCATCCTTCCCTCACTGTGAACAAGACCCCGAGACACTTAAACTCCTCCACTTGGGGCAGGGGCTCCCCACCGACCCGGAGAGGGCAGACCACCTTTTTCCGGTCCAGAACCATGGCCTCAGATTTGGAGGTGCTGATCCTCATCCCGCTCGCTTCACACTCGGCTGCAAACCACCCCAGGACACGCTGAAGGTCCAGGTTCGATGAGGCCAACAGGACAATGTCATCTGCAAAAAGCAGAGATGAAATCCTGTGGTCCCCAAACCGGACCCCCTCCGGCCCCTGGCTGCACCTAGAAATTCTGTCCATAAAAATTATGAACAGAACCGGTGACAAAGGGCAGCCCTGAAGGAGTCCAACATGCACCTGGAACAGGTCTGACTTACTGCCAGCAATGTGAACCAGGCTCCTGCTTCAGTCATAAAAGGACCGGACTGCCCTTAGCAAAGGGCCCCGGACCCCATACTCCTGAAGCACCCCCCACAGGATACCACAAGGGACACGGTCGAACGCCTTCTCCAGATCCACAAAACACACGTGGACTGGTTGGGCGAACTCCCATGAACCCTTGAGCACCCAATGGAGGGTATAGAGCTGGTCCAGCGTTCCACAACCGGGACGAAAACCACATTGTTCCTCCTGGATCCGAGGTTCGACTATCGGTCGGATCCTCCTCTCCAGTACCTGGAATAGACTTTCCCCGGGAGGCTGAGGAGTGGGATCCCCCTGTGGTTGGAGCACATCCTCCGGTCCCCCTTCTTAAAAAGGGGAACCACCACCCCGGTCTGCCAATCCAGAGGGACTGTCCCCGACCGCCACGCCATGTTACAGAGACGAGTCAACCAAGACAGTCCTGCACATCCAGACTGAAGGTACTCGAGGTGAACCCAATCCACCCCCGGTGCCCTGCCACTGAGGAGCTGTCCAACCACCTGGGTGATGGACCAGTCCACCTCTGAGACCTCAGCCTCTGCTTCCTCCATGGAAGACGTGACAGTGGGATTGAGGAGGTCCTCCAAGTATTCCTTCCACCATCAAACAACATCCCCAGCCAAGGTCAGCTCCTCCCACTTCCACTGTAAACAGCATTGGTGGTGCACTGCTTTACCTCCTGAGGTGCCGGATGGTTTGCCAGAATTTCCTCGAGGCCGACCGATAGTCCTCCTCCTGGGCCTCCCCAAACTCCACCCAGACCCGAGTTTTTGCCTCCACAACTGCTCGGGCTGCGGCACGCTTGGCCTTCTCTCTCTCTTTCTCTCTCTCTTTCTTTCTCTTTCTTCGGACAAGTGTGTGAGCGTGCAGCATGGGGAAGCCCCGCCCCTCAGTGACAGACAGCTGTCACAGTACAGGGTGGGGAAGCAAAATGTACAATATTTTGAGGCAGGGATTGAAAGACACTGTATGACCAATTAGTTTGTTGAAAGTCATGAGAATTTAAATCTTCAAATCATATTTTACTGCATTTCTAACGCTCTTGTTGTCTACCTCAAGTTCAATTGCCATTTTTCTCCTGGATTTGGTTGGATCCTTTAGGATTTTGGATTTGAGAGCTTTAATAAAAGCGTTGGTACGTTTTTTGTTGCTTCCTCCACTTCCAGACTTTCTGGTAATAGTTTTGCTCATAGTCATTCTCTTCTTTCCATTATAAACAGTCTTTATGGACACTCCAACTATTTTTGAAATCTCCTTTGGTGTGACGAGTGCATTCAGCAAATCACACACTCTTTGACGTTTGCTTTCCTGATTACTCATATGGGCAAAAGTTTGTGAAAAGGTATGGATAATAGTGTTAGGTATGATTATGACATCAGTATATGTTTGGGTTCAAAACAACTGACGTAGTGTCTGCTGAGAAAAAACAACTACATGTTCAGTGTACATTTGGCTTCCCCACCCTGTAGTGTCATCAGACTCCACACACATACAACACCATGACGCACTATTACGAGGAAATGCCGACAGTAGATAACTGTGGTGTTTTTAAACAGCTGTTTTCTATTACATTCCTATGCAGAACAGGAATTTATTTATTTTTTAAAAGTAAAAAGGGCACTTTTTCTATAAGGCAAAAAGGGCAGGAGCTCAAGCCCCCTTTGGGCCTATGTGTGCACATGCCTATTCTTTTCTTTATCCCTTCATGTATATTTGATCCATG
Organism: Sphaeramia orbicularis; assembly: GCF_902148855.1. NCBI lineage: Eukaryota > Metazoa > Chordata > Actinopteri > Kurtiformes > Apogonidae > Sphaeramia > Sphaeramia orbicularis. The sequence continues at coordinate 1,343,491 of NC_043974.1, read as the reverse complement.
TGACTGTTTCAAACCCTTCTGCCCGTCCTCATTTACACACAGGATGTGGAGTTGGCCTGTGTGATGATATTAAATATTTTTTAGGTTTTTCTTGTATCAACAAGAGCTTTATCAATGCAATAAAATACTTTTTTCTTAAAATGCATAAAATTAAGGATTACCTCTTTGATTTATCTTTAAAGCCAACTGGTTCGAACATGGAGGCGTCAGACTTCAAAGAGACACATTCAGGATCTGCAGATTCAGCTGAACTCATCTGAAAACTAAGAGGAGACAATCTGGAATAGAATCAACTGGGCTGTGTACAAGCAAGAATCTGGTGATACAATACAAATCACAATACTAGGATCACAATACGATATATCGCAACATATCACGATACTGGTAACAAGGTGATATTTTTTGTTTTGTGTCATTTTTTAAAAGATTATTTCCTGGAAAAACTTATAGAGCAGAATTTGGATAAACAAAGTTCTAACATGTGGCTTTACCAGTACAAAAAAAACACACAAATGAATTAATAAATAATGTTTTACAGACATTATAGTTTCAGATCCTTACAGAAGTAAATCTGTCTCATCAGATTTTGAATTATAAAAGCCACTGACTTTCTAGCATTGAATTTTTTTCACCGAAATTAAGTGTCTGAATTTTTTCGCTGTCACATGACCAACCTAACATAACTTGATTGGCTGGTTGTCAGTTCGACTTGTGATAGAATCATTGTGTATCCTTGGTGTCCCAGATGTGTGATCGGAATTTTTTGCCTCTCAATTTTTTTATTCTAAGTTTATGTAAAAAGTAAAATTCAGAGACAAAAAATTCAGATACTTAATTTCAGTGCAAAAAAAATTCAGTACTATAAATTCAATGGCTTTTATAATTCAAAATCTGATGAGACAGATTTACTTTCATAGATTCTGCTTAAATGTTCGTATTCTATTGCCAAAAGAGTCCATAGTGTTCAGTTCCTGAATCATCCAACATCAAAACATTATTTTTGTGCATTCCTAATGAAAAAAACCAAACACTTACCTCTTTCAGACAGTAAAAAGTGCTTTTAGGATGACTGAATTATCCATTATTTAACAAAACAGCGTTATCAATTAAAAAAAAAAACTACATTAATGACCTGCAGTATCACAATAGTACATTTGTAATCTAAAAACAACAAAACAAAATATCCATGAGAATATAGAAATAAAGAACTGGAAAAACAAAAAACAAAAATGAACCTCCACAATATCTGCATTTGAATAAATATCTAAAAATATCCATACGGTACTTCTGAATATTGATACAGTATTGTGAAATGAAATATCATGATATATTGTGATGCCCATATTTTCTTACAGCCCTGGTGATGAGTGTTGGTTTCCTGTTACAGTCATGGTAAACTGCTCATTCTATCAGTTTGTGTGTATTTTACAAAAGGCTGCCCATGCTTTATAGACTTCTACAGCTGATCCTGCTGACGTACGTCTCATCTTCTCCACATGTAAAAACCTCAAAATGTCTGAAATCCACTGAATAGATTTCCTTCTTAAGAACACGCAACAGTCAAACAAAACAACATGAAAAATAATAACAATACTGAAAGATCACATTAAAAACCTGTTCTGAGTATTGGATTACTTCTGGACCTGTAGTATCTGACAGGTAGAAGACTGTCACTTAAAAAAGTGTTGAAACTGTGTGTGTGTGTGTGTGTGTGTGTGTGTGGGGGGGGGGGTTGTGTAACTACCAACAAACTGTTGCACACTTCTGGTGAACTATTTACATCCTCAGTGTATTTTTAACTGAATCTATGATCTACACTGTACAAAGTCCACCTGTCACAGCCTGGTCTAAAGTACAGTTTCTTTATCAGTGCTTTCACTACAGGTCCATTTCTATGAGCTTCAGATTAGCACTAGGGCTGTGTACGGGCAAGACTCTGGGAATACAGTACAAATCCCAATACTAGGATCACTATACCATATATCATGATATATCATGATACTGTTAAAAAGGCCATTTTTTACTTGTTTCTTCTTGTTTTTTTCAAAGATTTTTTCCTGGAAGAATTGAATTACACGAGAAATATGTACAAATACTAAACACATTTTTATTTGATCACAACAAGATGTAATGTTATATCACATAATGTTTATTTTATTTATTTATTTATTTCTATTTATTTTATATATTTATTTATTTTGTATTTATTTATTATTACTTTTTTATTATTTTATTTTCTATTTTTTTATTCTTTATATATATATATATATATATATATATATATATATATATATATATATATACACATTTATTTATTTTTTATTTTATTTATTTATTTTTTTTCCCCACAAAATGTTTCTAATTCTCCTGGTTTCCAAAGGAACTCCCATCTGCCTCTCAGACAGTAAAAAGTGTTTTTAGGATGATTCAATGAACCAGTATTTAATAAAACAATGTTAAATAATAATAAATAAGATAGAAACAATAAAGAAAAACAAGTGAACTAAAACGAACCTCCACAATATCTGCATTTGAGTAAATACCTAAAAATATCCATACAGTTCTTTTTAGTATTGATACAGTATTGTGAAGTGACATATTGCATTGGAACAGCCTTCATCACCTGCTTAAGGCTTTGCTGGAGCTGGAGCTGGAGCTGGAGCTGGAGCTGGAGCTGGAGCTGGAGCTGGCTGACTGTTGGGCTGTAAAAACATCCCTCTTCCTTTTCTTCTTCCTCTCCATTTCTGCTGTTGGATCTGAACCACAAAAAAGCACACAAACCTTTACATAAGTTCACATAAAACACAGACTTATTTTCCTCTGTTTTGCTCTTAGGGTGTACTGTTACCTGCACAGACTCATTCCTCCTCATTATTCCAGGTTAGACTAGTGTATACTAATAAAGGAGACATAAACAGTTCATTCATGTGTTACATGTTTAAGGTTGAGCTCATTTCAAACTACTTTATTCTGTTGTGTGTTTTCATCTACATCAGGGGTGACCCAGGGGTTTCAATCATTTTCAGAGTAGACAGTTATTTGTTCAAGTAGGTGGTTCTTCCCAGATGGCAGGAGGGGGGGTCTAGGGCCAAAGCCCTGGTGGGGGTGTATGGGGGGCAAAGCTGAAGCCTCCCTAGACCACATTGAAGCTAAATGACTGTTTTCCTCATTTGAACTAATTTTATGACCAGTTTTAAAGCTGAACACAGCACTGTGCCTGTTTTGTAAAAGTCAAAGTGCAGAGCTCAGAACAGTACAGATAAAAAAAAGAGTGACCTGCTCCAAACTACGTCTGCTGATCTGCAGTTACATTATTCTTTGTTCATGTATTATTCTTACATATTTGTACATTTTTATTTGTTGAAGGTCACATCCCCTTTGAAATGACAGTCATCTGATAAAAGGACACATGCTCCTGGATGTGGTCTAAATCTGATGGTCTCATTCATTCAGACTGCAGATGTGATCACCACATGGGCCCTGGACGAGTGGACAGAAGTCTGCTGAACTGAAAATGGACAAATGTGCAGAGAACTGCTACTGCACACCTACAGGTTTAATAAGGGATACGAGCTGGGTTTGGGTTTGTGCCAGTCCATGTAAACATTTGCACTGAAGTTTCCTGAAGCTGCTTTGTTCTGTTTAAATGTGAATATTTCACATTCTGTTTCCAACCACCGTCATTCATTATGGATTTTGGGAAATTTGTTTACATAGAAACTATTAGTTTCCATCTGACAAAGACCTGTTATAATTTATAAAATCCATATTTTGCTTTTTGGCATTTGAAGCTGCAGACGTACATGAAACACATGGAAGGTGTGAAAACCCAGCCCAGCTGAGCTGTGTGTGGACAGGTCAGTGTGGTGGATGACTGTGGGAATGTGACCCCATATATGAGCTCCCAGCCCTGCACTCACACCAGCAGACCAGGAGAGTTCACTGAAATGAATTCATTTAGGCTTTAAGCCCAGGAATTCACTTTTCAGAGAAATGCAGATTAAAGTATTGGCTTTCATAGGTTGGACAGAAAACAGACTTCAGCTGAGGCTCCTGGTGCCTGAACACTAAACAGGACATTCAGGTCCACAGGTCAACCTGCACATTATTACCTGTCCTTCAAAACTCACACTGGTGGAGGTCTGAAACGCCAAACTTCAAATATTGGCCTCATGACTCTCAGGACGACAGAACTTTATGTTAATCAGCCGAATAACCTTTAAACTGCTTCTATCATACAACAGAATAAACACTGTTTAAGCAGCGACAGAACCTGTGGTCTGACAGCAGCTCCAGCTCCAAACCTGAACAGACAGTCCAAACAGGTACAGTTCACTCCAACACTGTTGTCATTCATATCACAACGTCCACAGAGCTGGAAAAGTCTGCCACAGAAGTCAGTCAGTCTCATCACACATGATATCTCAGTCAGACGACAGTATCTGAAATGACCATCAGAGTTACACTGATACATCCGACAGGGCTCACCAGTAATAGTAATCTAGTCATACAAGTGAAGTCCCACAGTCCATACGTACACACATTTATTATTTTTCACGATCGGTCGGGAGGTTTCTAATCTTGTGCCGGGCAGCAGAAAAGACCTGACCTGGACTCTGGAGCGGAAAGGAGCCGGCAACACATATTAAAATAGCCGTCAGCTGGTGTTATTGAAAGGCCTGTGTTAAACTCCTGTTCTGTCAGGTTCACATTCAGTCTGATCTGATCTGCAGGGGACCCAACCAGGAAAAGAAGAACAGAAGAACCCACAAACAATGACAACTGACAGTGTTTCATATGCAAAAATAACATTAAGTTATGAAAGCATTTACATTTTACACACTAACCAAACACAAAGATGTGAAGAACCTGAATAACTCTGATGGGTTTACTGCAAAGAACATTCAGTTCTGATCTCCTTTAATAATCAAACGTCAATAAACCTGAACAAATATGAACAACCTGGAATGTCTACAGAAAAATCAGTGTACCGTTAGCACTATTCTGTCTGTTTAGTGTCCTGGTAGATCCGATCTGTAATGCACATGGATTAACCTGAAGCTGAGGCAGAATGTTGATCAGATTTTTCTTCTTATTTTTTTTCAGAAATTTCAGTTTTTTTCAGGTTATTCACATGTGTTTTGTCTGGATAGTTTGTAAAATGTAAATGTTTCCATATTTTAACCCTTTCATGCACAGTGGTCACTACAGTGGTCCCTACAGTGGTCAGCTGTTCTTCTGTTTACTCCAGGGCTGTTAAACTGTGGTCCTCGTGGGGCGGTATCCTGCAGGTTTTAGATGTTTCCCTCTTCCATCTCACCTGGAAGCCATTCCATCATTATCCAGCTTGTGCAGAGCATGATCAGCTGATCATTAGTTGAACCAGGTGTGCTGGAAGAGGGAAGGATGTCAGAGCTGCAGGATACTGTGGTTCTGCAGCAGCACCACTTCACAGAGGGTCCCACCTGTCTGTGTGGAGAATGTCATGTATCCCTCCGCTGAATAAACACTGTTTTGAAGAGCAGCTGAAAATGCGTGTTATCGCGATAACTCTGTTCATATATTTACACATGATTCCCGTTGATTAGGGAGAAGTGTGTGTTTAAGAACAGGTTAGACTGTAGGAGGAGGACTGACAGGTACTGGGTTGAGTTTAGGTCAGTTTGAGTCCGATAAAAGCACCTGGGGAGTAATGACGCACTTTTCAGCAGCAGAACAAGTGCGGAAAAAAAAACGGAAAAAAAAAAAAAACGAAAAAAAAAAAACAGCACAAGTGCAGAAAAAAAACAACAAACAGCAGAAGTGCGTAAAAAGCCCAAACAGCAGAAGTGCGTCATCACCAAACCCCAGCAGCAGTTTGCGCACAGACATGATCCAGCTGTGCCCCTGAACAGACCCACAGAGCAGTTCCACTGGACAACAGACACATTCAAGGACACAAACCCTTAAACTGTTCATTATTCCAGTACAGGTGTAACCCACACAGGACTGTGGGTTGTTTTGTTCTAAGTGCGCACACAGGATTTAAACCGCACTAGTTTATCTGCGTCAGAACACACTCACTCTGAGCTCACCTTCTACTTCTGCTTTTTTTAACTTCACTTCATTCTCTTCCATCATGCCCCAGTGTTCAGTCCATATGTAGTGTCATTAAATGCACATTACCTGTCTGCTGTTCCTCCTGCCTCCACTGAAGCCTGACGGAAAGTCCCCTGACTTTGTTTACTTCCGGTTTCTATCGAGGCGGACTGATATCCTTCTAACATCTAATATCCTTCCGCCGAACTAGTTCCCTTCTCCCCTTCTACTTCAGCTCAGACACAGACTGACCCACACACTTTGGCATGTTCTGGATACACACACACACACACACACACACACACACACACACACACACACACACACACACACACACACACAGTGGTGTGCAAAAACATTAGAACACTTCTAAAATCTTCATAAACTGGTGTTTTATTTTTTCCCAGAGCCTGAATTTCACTTTTTTTTCTATTGCAAAAGGTAAAGACAAAGGTACTGAGAATATTTCACCTCCACATTTATCAGTCCAGTCCTTTTTTTTTAGATTTGACTGTAATATTTTTTGTGTGCCCCCCCCCCCCACACACACACACATTTATCAGTCCAGTCCTTTTTTTTTAGATTTGACTGTAATATTTTTTGTGTTACTTACATGTGTTTGTTTTTACACTTTTTCTCTTCTTCCTCTGTCTTTAACAGTTACTTACATGTGTTTGTTTTTACACTTTTTCTCTTCTTCCTCTGTCTTTAACAGTTACTTACATGTGTTTGTTTTTACACTTTTTCTCTTCTTCCTCTGTCTTTAACAGTTACTTACATGTGTTTGTTTTTACACTTTTTCTTTTCTTCCTCTGTCTTTAACAGTTACTTACATGTGTTTGTTTTTACACTTTTTCTCTTCTTCCTCTGTCTTTAACAGTTACTTACATGTGTTTGTTTTTATACTTTTTCTCTTCTTCCTCTGTCTTTAACAGTTACTTACATGTGTTTGTTTTTATACTTTTTCTCTTCTTCCTCTGTCTTTAACAGTTACTTACATGTGTTTGTTTTTACACTTTTTCTTTTCTTCCTCTGTCTTTAACAGTTACTTACATGTGTTTGTTTTTACACTTTTTCTCTTCTTCCTCTGTCTTTAACAGTTACTTACATGTGTTTGTTTTTACACTTTTTCTCTTCTTCCTCTGTCTTTAACAGTTACTTACATGTGTTTGTTTTTACACTTTTTCTCTTCTTCCTCTGTCTTTAACAGTTACTTACATGTGTTTGTTTTTACACTTTTTCTCTTCTTCCTCTGTCTTTAACAGTTACTTACATGTGTTTGTTTTTACACTTTTTCTTTTCTTCCTCTGTCTTTAACAGTTACTTACATGTGTTTGTTTTTACACTTTTTCTCTTCTTCCTCTGTCTTTAACAGTTACTTACATGTGTTTGTTTTTACACTTTTTCTCTTCTTCCTCTGTCTTTAACAGTTACTTACATGTGTTTGTTTTTACACTTTTTCTCTTCTTCCTCTGTCTTTAACAGTTACTTACATGTGTTTGTTTTTATACTTTTTCTTTCTTCCTCTGTCTTTAACAGTTACTTACATGTGTTTGTTTTTACACTTTTTCTCTTCTTCCTCTGTCTTTAACAGTTACTTACATGTGTTTGTTTTTACACTTTTTCTCTTCTTCCTCTGTCTTTAACAGTTACTTACATGTGTTTGTTTTTACACTTTTTCTCTTCTTCCTCTGTCTTTAACAGTTACTTACATGTGTTTGTTTTTACACTTTTTCTCTTCTTCCTCTGTCTTTAACAGTTACTTACATGTGTTTGTTTTTACACTTTTTCTCTTCTTCCTCTGTCTTTAACAGTTACTTACATGTGTTTGTTTTTACACTTTTTCTCTTCTTCCTCTGTCTTTAACAGTTACTTACATGTGTTTGTTTTTACACTTTTTCTCTTCTTCCTCTGTCTTTAACAGTTACTTACATGTGTTTGTTTTTACACTTTTTCTCTTCTTCCTCTGTCTTTAACAGTTACTTACATGTGTTTGTTTTTACACTTTTTCTCTTCTTCCTCTGTCTTTAACAGTTACTTACATGTGTTTGTTTTTACACTTTTTCTCTTCTTCCTCTGTCTTTAACAGTTACTTACATGTGTTTGTTTTTACACTTTTTCTCTTCTTCCTCTGTCTTTAACAGTTACTTACATGTGTTTGTTTTTACACTTTTTCTCTTCTTCCTCTGTCTTTAACAGTTACTTACATGTGTTTGTTTTTACACTTTTTCTCTTTCTTCCTCTGTCTTTAACAGTTACTTACATGTGTTTGTTTTACACTTTTTCTCTTCTTCCTCTGTCTTTAACAGTTACTTACATGTGTTTGTTTTTACACTTTTTCTCTTCTTCCTCTGTCTTTAACAGTTACTTACATGTGTTTGTTTTACACTTTTTCTTTCTTCCTCTGTCTTTAACAGTTACTTACATGTGTTTGTTTTTACACTTTTTCTCTTCTTCCTCTGTCTTTAACAGTTACTTACATGTGTTTGTTTTTACACTTTTTCTCTTCTTCCTCTGTCTTTAACAGTTACTTACATGTGTTTGTTTTTACACTTTTTCTTTCTTCCTCTGTCTTTAACAGTTACTTACATGTGTTTGTTTTTACACTTTTTCTCTTCTTCCTCTGTCTTTAACAGTTACTTACATGTGTTTGTTTTTACACTTTTTCTCTTCTTCCTCTGTCTTTAACAGTTACTTACATGTGTTTGTTTTTACACTTTTTCTCTTCTTCCTCTGTCTTTAACAGTTACTTACATGTGTTTGTTTTTACACTTTTTCTCTTCTTCCTCTGTCTTAACAGTTACTTACATGTGTTTGTTTTTACACTTTTTCTCTTCTTCCTCTGTCTTTAACAGTTACTTACATGTGTTTGTTTTACACTTTTTCTCTTCTTCCTCTGTCTTTAACAGTTACTTACATGTGTTTGTTTTTACACTTTTTCTCTTCTTCCTCTGTCTTTAACAGTTACTTACATGTGTTTGTTTTTACACTTTTTCTCTTCTTCCTCTGTCTTTAACAGTTACTTACATGTGTTTGTTTTTACACTTTTTCTCTTCTTCCTCTGTCTTTAACAGTTACTTACATGTGTTTGTTTTTACACTTTTTCTCTTCTTCCTCTGTCTTTAACAGTTACTTACATGTGTTTGTTTTTACACTTTTTCTCTTCTTCCTCTGTCTTTAACAGTTACTTACATGTGTTTGTTTTTACACTTTTTCTCTTCTTCCTCTGTCTTTAACAGTTACTTACATGTGTTTGTTTTTACACTTTTTCTCTTCTTCCTCTGTCTTTAACAGTTACTTACATGTGTTTGTTTTTACACTTTTTCTCTTCTTCCTCTGTCTTTAACAGTTACTTACATGTGTTTGTTTTTACACTTTTTCTCTTCTTCCTCTGTCTTTAACAGTTACTTACATGTGTTTGTTTTTACACTTTTTCTCTTCTTCCTCTGTCTTTAACAGTTACTTACATGTGTTTGTTTTTACACTTTTTCTCTTCTTCCTCTGTCTTTAACAGTTACTTACATGTGTTTGTTTTTACACTTTTTCTCTTCTTCCTCTGTCTTTAACAGTTACTTACATGTGTTTGTTTTTACACTTTTTCTCTTCTTCCTCTGTCTTTAACAGTTACTTACATGTGTTTGTTTTTACACTTTTTCTCTTCTTCCTCTGTCTTTAACAGTTACTTACATGTGTTTGTTTTTACACTTTTTCTCTTCTTCCTCTGTCTTTAACAGTTACTTACATGTGTTTGTTTTTACACTTTTTCTCTTCTTCCTCTGTCTTTAACAGTTACTTACATGTGTTTGTTTTTACACTTTTTCTTTTCTTCCTCTGTCTTTAACAGTTACTTACATGTGTTTGTTTTTACACTTTTTCTTTCTTCCTCTGTCTTTAACAGTTACTTACATGTGTTTGTTTTTACACTTTTTCTCTTCTTCCTCTGTCTTTAACAGTTACTTACATGTGTTTGTTTTTACACTTTTTCTCTTCTTCCTCTGTCTTTAACAGTTACTTACATGTGTTTGTTTTTACACTTTTTCTCTTCTTCCTCTGTCTTTAACAGTTACTTACATGTGTTTGTTTTTACACTTTTTCTCTTCTTCCTCTGTCTTTAACAGTTACTTACATGTGTTTGTTTTTACACTTTTTCTCTTCTTCCTCTGTCTTTAACAGTTACTTACATGTGTTTGTTTTTACACTTTTTCTCTTCTTCCTCTGTCTTTAACAGTTACTTACATGTGTTTGTTTTTACACTTTTTCTCTTCTTCCTCTGTCTTTAACAGTTACTTACATGTGTTTGTTTTTACACTTTTTCTCTTCTTCCTCTGTCTTTAACAGTTACTTACATGTGTTTGTTTTTACACTTTTTCTCTTCTTCCTCTGTCTTTAACAGTTACTTACATGTGTTTGTTTTTACACTTTTTCTCTTCTTCCTCTGTCTTTAACAGTTACTTACATGTGTTTGTTTTTACACTTTTTCTCTTCTTCCTCTGTCTTTAACAGTTACTTACATGTGTTTGTTTTTACACTTTTTCTCTTCTTCCTCTGTCTTTAACAGTTACTTACATGTGTTTGTTTTTACACTTTTTCTCTTCTTCCTCTGTCTTAACAGTTACTTACATGTGTTTGTTTTTACACTTTTTCTCTTCTTCCTCTGTCTTTAACAGTTACTTACATGTGTTTGTTTTTACACTTTTTCTCTTCTTCCTCTGTCTTTAACAGTTACTTACATGTGTTTGTTTTTACACTTTTTCTCTTCTTCCTCTGTCTTTAACAGTTACTTACATGTGTTTGTTTTTACACTTTTTCTCTTCTTCCTCTGTCTTTAACAGTTACTTACATGTGTTTGTTTTTACACTTTTTCTCTTCTTCCTCTGTCTTTAACAGTTACTTACATGTGTTTGTTTTTACACTTTTTCTCTTCTTCCTCTGTCTTTAACAGTTACTTACATGTGTTTGTTTTTACACTTTTTCTCTTCTTCCTCTGTCTTTAACAGTTACTTACATGTGTTTGTTTTTACACTTTTTCTCTTCTTCCTCTGTCTTTAACAGTTACTTACATGTGTTTGTTTTACACTTTTTCTCTTCTTCCTCTGTCTTTAACAGTTACTTACATGTGTTTGTTTTTACACTTTTTCTCTTCTTCCTCTGTCTTTAACAGTTACTTACATGTGTTGTTTTTACACTTTTTCTCTTCTTCCTCTGTCTTTAACAGTTACTTACATGTGTTTGTTTTTACACTTTTTCTCTTCTTCCTCTGTCTTTAACAGTTACTTACATGTGTTTGTTTTTATACTTTTTCTCTTCTTCCTCTGTCTTTAACAGTTACTTACATGTGTTTGTTTTTACACTTTTTCTCTTCTTCCTCTGTCTTTAACAGTTACTTACATGTGTTTGTTTTTACACTTTTTCTCTTCTTCCTCTGTCTTTAACAGTTACTTACATGTGTTTGTTTTTACACTTTTTCTCTTCTTCCTCTGTCTTTAACAGTTACTTACATGTGTTTGTTTTTACACTTTTTCTCTTCTTCCTCTGTCTTTAACAGTTACTTACATGTGTTTGTTTTTACACTTTTTCTCTTCTTCCTCTGTCTTTAACAGTTACTTACATGTGTTTGTTTTTACACTTTTTCTCTTCTTCCTCTGTCTTTAACAGTTACTTACATGTGTTTGTTTTTACACTTTTTCTCTTCTTCCTCTGTCTTTAACAGTTACTTACATGTGTTTGTTTTTACACTTTTTCTCTTCTTCCTCTGTCTTTAACAGTTACTTACATGTGTTTGTTTTTACACTTTTTCTCTTCTTCCTCTGTCTTTAACAGTTACTTACATGTGTTTGTTTTTACACTTTTTCTCTTCTTCCTCTGTCTTTAACAGTTACTTACATGTGTTTGTTTTACACTTTTTCTCTTCTTCCTCTGTCTTTAACAGTTACTTACATGTGTTTGTTTTTACACTTTTTCTCTTCTTCCTCTGTCTTTAACAGTTACTTACATGTGTTTGTTTTTACACTTTTTCTCTTCTTCCTCTGTCTTTAACAGTTACTTACATGTGTTTGTTTTTACACTTTTTCTCTTCTTCCTCTGTCTTTAACAGTTACTTACATGTGTTTGTTTTTACACTTTTTTTTTTTCTTCCTCTGTCTTTAACAGTTACTTACATGTGTTTGTTTTTACACTTTTTCTCTTCTTCCTCTGTCTTTAACAGTTACTTACATGTGTTTGTTTTTATACTTTTTCTCTTCTTCCTCTGTCTTTAACAGTTACTTACATGTGTTTGTTTTTACACTTTTTCTCTTCTTCCTCTGTCTTTAACAGTTACTTACATGTGTTTGTTTTTACACTTTTTCTTTCTTCCTCTGTCTTTAACAGTTACTTACATGTGTTTGTTTTTACACTTTTTCTCTTCTTCCTCTGTCTTTAACAGTTACTTACATGTGTTTGTTTTTACACTTTTTCTCTTCTTCCTCTGTCTTTAACAGTTACTTACATGTGTTTGTTTTTACACTTTTTCTTTTCTTCCTCTGTCTTTAACAGTTACTTACATGTGTTTGTTTTTACACTTTTTCTCTTCTTCCTCTGTCTTTAACAGTTACTTACATGTGTTTGTTTTTACACTTTTTCTCTTCTTCCTCTGTCTTTAACAGTTACTTACATGTGTTTGTTTTTACACTTTTTCTTTCTTCCTCTGTCTTTAACAGTTACTTACATGTGTTTGTTTTTACACTTTTTCTCTTCTTCCTCTGTCTTTAACAGTTACTTACATGTGTTTGTTTTTACACTTTTTCTCTTCTTCCTCTGTCTTTAACAGTTACTTACATGTGTTTGTTTTTACACTTTTTCTCTTCTTCCTCTGTCTTTAACAGTTACTTACATGTGTTTGTTTTTATACTTTTTCTCTTCTTCCTCTGTCTTTAACAGTTACTTACATGTGTTTGTTTTTACACTTTTTCTCTTCTTCCTCTGTCTTTAACAGTTACTTACATGTGTTTGTTTTTACACTTTTTCTTTTCTTCCTCTGTCTTTAACAGTTACTTACATGTGTTTGTTTTTATACTTTTTCTCTTCTTCCTCTGTCTTTAACAGTTACTTACATGTGTTTGTTTTTACACTTTTTCTCTTCTTCCTCTGTCTTTAACAGTTACTTACATGTGTTTGTTTTTACACTTTTTCTCTTCTTCCTCTGTCTTTAACAGTTACTTACATGTGTTTGTTTTTATACTTTTTCTTTTCTTCCTCTGTCTTTAACAGTTACTTACATGTGTTTGTTTTTACACTTTTTCTCTTCTTCCTCTGTCTTTAACAGTTACTTACATGTGTTTGTTTTTACACTTTTTTCTTTCTTCCTCTGTCTTTAACAGTTACTTACATGTGTTTGTTTTTACACTTTTTCTTTCTTCCTCTGTCTTTAACAGTTACTTACATGTGTTTGTTTTTACACTTTTTCTCTTCTTCCTCTGTCTTTAACAGTTACTTACATGTGTTTGTTTTTACACTTTTTCTCTTCTTCCTCTGTCTTTAACAGTTACTTACATGTGTTTGTTTTTACACTTTTTCTCTTCTTCCTCTGTCTTTAACAGTTACTTACATGTGTTTGTTTTTACACTTTTTCTCTTCTTCCTCTGTCTTTAACAGTTACTTACATGTGTTTGTTTTTACACTTTTTCTCTTCTTCCTCTGTCTTTAACAGTTACTTACATGTGTTTGTTTTTACACTTTTTCTCTTCTTCCTCTGTCTTTAACAGTTACTTACATGTGTTTGTTTTTACACTTTTTCTCTTCTTCCTCTGTCTTTAACAGTTACTTACATGTGTTTGTTTTTACACTTTTCTCTTCTTCCTCTGTCTTTAACAGTTACTTACATGTGTTTGTTTTTACACTTTTTCTCTTCTTCCTCTGTCTTTAACAGTTACTTACATGTGTTTGTTTTTACACTTTTTCTCTTCTTCCTCTGTCTTTAACAGTTACTTACATGTGTTTGTTTTTACACTTTTTCTCTTCTTCCTCTGTCTTTAACAGTTACTTACATGTGTTTGTTTTTACACTTTTTCTCTTCTTCCTCTGTCTTTAACAGTTACTTACATGTGTTTGTTTTTACACTTTTTCTCTTCTTCCTCTGTCTTTAACAGTTACTTACATGTGTTTGTTTTTATACTTTTTCTCTTCTTCCTCTGTCTTTAACAGTTACTTACATGTGTTTGTTTTTACACTTTTCTTTCTTCCTCTGTCTTTAACAGTTACTTACATGTGTTTGTTTTTACACTTTTTCTCTTCTTCCTCTGTCTTTAACAGTTACTTACATGTGTTTGTTTTACACTTTTTCTCTTCTTCCTCTGTCTTTAACAGTTACTTACATGTGTTTGTTTCTACACTTTTTCTTTTCTTCCTCTGTCTTTAACAGTTACTTACATGTGTTTGTTTTTACACTTTTTCTCTTCTTCCTCTGTCTTTAACAGTTACTTACATGTGTTTGTTTTTACACTTTTTCTCTTCTTCCTCTGTCTTTAACAGTTACTTACATGTGTTTGTTTTATACTTTTTCTCTTCTTCCTCTGTCTTTAACAGTTACTTACATGTGTTTGTTTTTACACTTTTTCTCTTCTTCCTCTGTCTTTAACAGTTACTTACATGTGTTTGTTTTTACACTTTTTCTCTTCTTCCTCTGTCTTTAACAGTTACTTACATGTGTTGTTTTTACACTTTTTCTTTCTTCCTCTGTCTTTAACAGCTTACTTACATGTGTTTGTTTCTACACTTTTTCTCTTCTTCCTCTGTCTTTAACAGTTACTTACATGTGTTTGTTTTTACACTTTTTCTTTTCTTCCTCTGTCTTTAACAGTTACTTACATGTGTTTGTTTTTACACTTTTTCTTTTCTTCCTCTGTCTTTAACAGTTACTTACATGTGTTTGTTTTTATACTTTTTCTCTTCTTCCTCTGTCTTTAACAGCTACTTACATGTGTTTGTTTTTACACTTTTTCTCTTCTTCCTCTGTCTTAACAGTTACTTACATGTGTTTGTTTTTACACTTTTTCTCTTCTTCCTCTGTCTTTAACAGTTACTTACCTGTGTTTGTTTTACACTTTTTCTCTTCTTCTCTGTCTTTAACAGTTACTTACATGTGTTTGTTTTTACACTTTTTTTTCTTCTTCCTCTGTCTTTAACAGTTACTTACATGTGTTTGTTTTTACACTTTTTCTCTTCTTCCTCTGTCTTTAACAGTTACTTACATGTGTTTGTTTTTACACTTTTTCTCTTCTTCCTCTGTCTTTAAACAGTTACTTACATGTGTTTGTTTTTACACTTTTTCTCTTCTTCCTCTGTCTTTAACATTACTTACATGTGTTTGTTTTTACACTTTTCTCTTTCTTCCTCTGTCTTTAACAGTACTTACATGTGTTTGTTTTTACACTTTTTTCTCTTCTTCCTCTGTCTTTAACAGTTACTTACATGTGTTTGTTTTTATACTTTTTCTCTTCTTCCTCTGTCTTTAACAGTTACTTACATGTGTTTGTTTTTACACTTTTTCTCTTCTTCCTCTGTCTTTAACAGTTACTTACATGTGTTTGTTTTTACACTTTTTCTTTTCTTCCTCTGTCTTTAACAGCTACTTACATGTGTTTGTTTTTACACTTTTTCTTTTCTTCCTCTGTCTTTAACAGTTACTTACATGTGTTTGTTTTTACACTTTTTCTCTTCTTCCTCTGTCTTTAACAGTTACTTACATGTGTTTGTTTTTACACTTTTTCTTTCTTCCTCTGTCTTTAACAGTTACTTACATGTGTTTGTTTCTACACTTTTTCTCTTCTTCCTCTGTCTTTAACAGCTACTTACATGTGTTTCTTTGTGCAGTTTTTCCTCTTCTTCCTTCCTCTTCAGTCAGACCGTTTGAGTTTCTCCTCACCTGCTTAAAGTCGGAGTTAAACGGTTTAACTGAACACCCACAGAAGTTTCCAGTGTAAATATGATCCAGGCAGCAGATGGAGATGCTGTCAGTTTACCGCCTCAGCAGGTTTCCTGTCCTCTGGACTGTATTTAATTATTTATTCATTTATACAACAAACATGAATTTAACCCACAGCTTAAACCAAAAATGATGTGGAATGATGCAGTAAGAACCCTATAAGGGATGAAAAAGTTCATCCACAAATGGAAAGAGTTGAACTTATAACTATTACTTTGTAAAAGTTCGTATGCAGAAATTCTATATTAAATATGAAAGTAACCTGTTTAAATACAGAAATATTTGCCAAATGTGTGACATGCACACCTGTTACTGAGAAAGATCCAATTCACATGTTTTAAGCTTTTCTGAGTCCCACTAAAATATGGGTTTCATACAAAGAAACAAGTGCATATTTGAAAGAAACCTGAGTGTGAAATGCCTCATTAGAATAAAGCACATGTCAGGACATGAAGTTCAAACTGTGAGAGGACTGAACAGTCCAACTGTGAACAGGTTTGTACGGGTCTAGTTTTACCAAACATGTATTTGTATGTTATTGGGCCTTTTTAATTGGTTTGTCTGTTATCAGTTATTCTGAGTTTTTGCTGAACTCAAAATGAATGTTTGCCAGTTATTGTTCATTTACTTGTTTGTTTTTTTTTTAGTTTTTTCAGGTTGGTTTCCACCAGCTGGCATGTGTCGGACCAGCATGCACCTGGGCATGTCTGCTA
>NC_043974.1:1262138-1326639 GCF_902148855.1 Sphaeramia orbicularis | reverse complement strand
GGACCCTCTGTGAAGTGGTGCTGCTGCAGAACCACAGTATCCTGCAGCTCTGACATCCTTCCCTCTTCCAGCACACCTGGTTCAACTAATGATCAGCTGATCATGCTCTGCACAAGCTGGATAATGATGGAATGGCTTCCAGGTGAGATGGAAGAGGGAAACATCTAAAACCTGCAGGATACCGCCCCACGAGGACCACAGTTTAACAGCCCTGGAGTAAACAGAAGAACAGCTGACCACTGTAGGGACCACTGTAGTGACCACTGTGCATGAAAGGGTTAAAATATGGAAACATTTACATTTTACAAACTATCCAGACAAAACACATGTGAATAACCTGGAAAAAAACTGAAATTTCTGAAAAAAAATAAGAAGAAAAATCTGATCAACATTCTGCCTCAGCTTCAGGTTAATCCATGTGCATTACAGATCGGATCTACCAGGACACTAAACAGACAGAATAGTGCTAACGGTACACTGATTTTTCTGTAGACATTCCAGGTTGTTCATATTTGTTCAGGTTTATTGACGTTTGATTATTAAAGGAGATCAGAACTGAATGTTCTTTGCAGTAACCCATCAGAGTTATTCAGGTTCTTCACATCTTTGTGTTTGGTTAGTGTGTAAAATGTAAATGCTTTCATAACTTAATGTTATTTTTGCATATGAAACACTGTCAGTTGTCATTGTTTGTGGGTTCTTCTGTTCTTCTTTTCCTGGTTGGGTCCCCTGCAGATCAGATCAGACTGAATGTGAACCTGACAGAACAGGAGTTTAACACAGGCCTTTCAATAACACCAGCTGACGGCTATTTTAATATGTGTTGCCGGCTCCTTTCCGCTCCAGAGTCCAGGTCAGGTCTTTTCTGCTGCCCGGCACAAGATTAGAAACCTCCCGACCAATCGTGAAAAATAATAATGTGTGTACGTATGGACTGTGGGACTTCACTTGTATGACTAGATTACTATTACTGGTGAGCCCTGTCGGATGTATCAGTGTAACTCTGATGGTCATTTCAGATACTGTCGTCTGACTGAGATATCATGTGTGATGAGACTGACTGACTTCTGTGGCAGACTTTTCCAGCTCTGTGGACGTTGTGATATGAATGACAACAGTGTTGGAGTGAACTGTACCTGTTTGGACTGTCTGTTCAGGTTTGGAGCTGGAGCTGCTGTCAGACCACAGGTTCTGTCGCTGCTTAAACAGTGTTTATTCTGTTGTATGATAGAAGCAGTTTAAAGGTTATTCGGCTGATTAACATAAAGTTCTGTCGTCCTGAGAGTCATGAGGCCAATATTGAAGTTTGGCGTTTCAGACCTCCACCAGTGTGAGTTTGAAGGACAGGTAATAATGTGCAGGTTGACCTGTGGACCTGAATGTCCTGTTTAGTGTTCAGGCACCAGGAGCCTCAGCTGAAGTCTGTTTTCTGTCCAACCTATGAAAGCCAATACTTTAATCTGCATTTCTCTGAAAAGTGAATTCCTGGGCTTAAAGCCTAAATGAATTCATTTCAGTGAACTCTCCTGGTCTGCTGGTGTGAGTGCAGGGCTGGGAGCTCATATATGGGGTCACATTCCCACAGTCATCCACCACACTGACCTGTCCACACACAGCTCAGCTGGGCTGGGTTTTCACACCTTCCATGTGTTTCATGTACGTCTGCAGCTTCAAATGCCAAAAAGCAAAATATGGATTTATAAATTATAACAGGTCTTGTCAGATGGAAACTAATAGTTTCTATGTAAACAAATTTCCCAAAATCCATAATGAATGACGGTGGTTGGAAACAGAATGTGAAATATTCACATTTAAACAGAACAAAGCAGCTTCAGGAAACTTCAGTGCAAATGTTTACATGGACTGGCACAAACCCAAACCCAGCTCGTATCCCTTATTAAACCTGTAGGTGTGCAGTAGCAGTTCTCTGCACATTTGTCCATTTTCAGTTCAGCAGACTTCTGTCCACTCGTCCAGGGCCCATGTGGTGATCACATCTGCAGTCTGAATGAATGAGACCATCAGATTTAGACCACATCCAGGAGCATGTGTCCTTTTATCAGATGACTGTCATTTCAAAGGGGATGTGACCTTCAACAAATAAAAATGTACAAATATGTAAGAATAATACATGAACAAAGAATAATGTAACTGCAGATCAGCAGACGTAGTTTGGAGCAGGTCACTCTTTTTTTATCTGTACTGTTCTGAGCTCTGCACTTTGACTTTTACAAAACAGGCACAGTGCTGTGTTCAGCTTTAAAACTGGTCATAAAATTAGTTCAAATGAGGAAAACAGTCATTTAGCTTCAATGTGGTCTAGGGAGGCTTCAGCTTTGCCCCCCATACACCCCCACCAGGGCTTGGCCCTAGACCCCCCCTCCTGCCATCTGGGAAGAACCACCTACTTGAACAAATAACTGTCTACTCTGAAAATGATTGAAACCCCTGGGTCACCCCTGATGTAGATGAAAACACACAACAGAATAAAGTAGTTTGAAATGAGCTCAACCTTAAACATGTAACACATGAATGAACTGTTTATGTCTCCTTTATTAGTATACACTAGTCTAACCTGGAATAATGAGGAGGAATGAGTCTGTGCAGGTAACAGTACACCCTAAGAGCAAAACAGAGGAAAATAAGTCTGTGTTTTATGTGAACTTATGTAAAGGTTTGTGTGCTTTTTTGTGGTTCAGATCCAACAGCAGAAATGGAGAGGAAGAAGAAAAGGAAGAGGGATGTTTTTACAGCCCAACAGTCAGCCAGCTCCAGCTCCAGCTCCAGCTCCAGCTCCAGCTCCAGCTCCAGCTCCAGCTCCAGCAAAGCCTTAAGCAGGTGATGAAGGCTGTTCCAATGCAATATGTCACTTCACAATACTGTATCAATACTAAAAAGAACTGTATGGATATTTTTAGGTATTTACTCAAATGCAGATATTGTGGAGGTTCGTTTTAGTTCACTTGTTTTTCTTTATTGTTTCTATCTTATTTATTATTATTTAACATTGTTTTATTAAATACTGGTTCATTGAATCATCCTAAAAACACTTTTTACTGTCTGAGAGGCAGATGGGAGTTCCTTTGGAAACCAGGAGAATTAGAAACATTTTGTGGGGAAAAAAAATAAATAAATAAAATAAAATAAATAAATAAATTTGTGTGTGTGTATGTGTGTGTTTATATTTATATATATATATATATATATATATATATATATATATATATATATATATATATATAAAATAAAAGAATAAAAAAATAGAAAATAAAATAATAAAAAAGTAATAATAAATAAATACAAAATAAATAAATATATAAAATAAATAGAAATAAATAAATAAAATAAACATTATGTGATATAACATTAGATCTTGTTGTGATCAAATAAAAATGTGTTTAGTATTTGTACATATTTCTCGTGTAATTCAATTCTTCCAGGAAAAAATCTTTGAAAAAAACAAGAAGAAACAAGCAAAAAATGGCCTTTTTAACAGTATCATGATATATCATGATATATGGTATAGTGATCCTAGTATTGGGATTTGTACTGTATTCCCAGAGTCTTGCCCGTACACAGCCCTAGTGCTAATCTGAAGCTCATAGAAATGGACCTGTAGTGAAAGCACTGATAAAGAAACTGTACTTTAGACCAGGCTGTGACAGGTGGACTTTGTACAGTGTAGATCATAGATTCAGTTAAAAATACACTGAGGATGTAAATAGTTCACCAGAAGTGTGCAACAGTTTGTTGGTAGTTACACAACCCCCCCCCCACACACACACACACACACACACACAGTTTCAACACTTTTTTAAGTGACAGTCTTCTACCTGTCAGATACTACAGGTCCAGAAGTAATCCAATACTCAGAACAGGTTTTAATGTGATCTTTCAGTATTGTTATTATTTTTCATGTTGTTTTGTTTGACTGTTGCGTGTTCTTAAGAAGGAAATCTATTCAGTGGATTTCAGACATTTTGAGGTTTTTACATGTGGAGAAGATGAGACGTACGTCAGCAGGATCAGCTGTAGAAGTCTATAAAGCATGGGCAGCCTTTTGTAAAATACACACAAACTGATAGAATGAGCAGTTTACCATGACTGTAACAGGAAACCAACACTCATCACCAGGGCTGTAAGAAAATATGGGCATCACAATATATCATGATATTTCATTTCACAATACTGTATCAATATTCAGAAGTACCGTATGGATATTTTTAGATATTTATTCAAATGCAGATATTGTGGAGGTTCATTTTTGTTTTTTGTTTTTCCAGTTCTTTTATTTCTATATTCTCATGGATATTTTGTTTTGTTGTTTTTAGATTACAAATGTACTATTGTGATACTGCAGGTCATTAATGTAGTTTTTTTTTTTTTTTTTTTTAATTGATAACGCTGTTTTGTTAAATAATGGATAATTCAGTCATCCTAAAAGCACTTTTTACTGTCTGAAAGAGGTAAGTGTTTGGTTTTTTTCATTAGGAATGCACAAAAATAATGTTTTGATGTTGGATGATTCAGGAACTGAACACTATGGACTCTTTTGGCAATAGAATACGAACATTTAAGCAGAATCTATGAAAGTAAATCTGTCTCATCAGATTTTGAATTATAAAAGCCATTGAATTTATAGTAGTGAATTTTTTTTGCACTGAAATTAAGTATCTGAATTTTTGTCTCTGAATTTTACTTTTTACATAAACTTAGAATAAAAAAATTGAGAGGCAAAAAATTCCGATCACACATCTGGGACACCAAGGATACACAATGATTCTATCACAAGTCGAACTGACAACCAGCCAATCAAGTTATGTTAGGTTGGTCATGTGACAGCGAAAAAATTCAGACACTTAATTTCGGTGAAAAAAATTCAATGCTAGAAAGTCAGTGGCTTTTATAATTCAAAATCTGATGAGACAGATTTACTTCTGTAAGGATCTGAAACTATAATGTCTGTAAAACATTATTTATTAATTCATTTGTGTGTTTTTTTGTACTGGTAAAGCCACATGTTAGAACTTTGTTTATCCAAATTCTGCTCTATAAGTTTTTCCAGGAAATAATCTTTTAAAAAATGACACAAAACAAAAAATATCACCTTGTTACCAGTATCGTGATATGTTGCGATATATCGTATTGTGATCCTAGTATTGTGATTTGTATTGTATCACCAGATTCTTGCTTGTACACAGCCCAGTTGATTCTATTCCAGATTGTCTCCTCTTAGTTTTCAGATGAGTTCAGCTGAATCTGCAGATCCTGAATGTGTCTCTTTGAAGTCTGACGCCTCCATGTTCGAACCAGTTGGCTTTAAAGATAAATCAAAGAGGTAATCCTTAATTTTATGCATTTTAAGAAAAAAGTATTTTATTGCATTGATAAAGCTCTTGTTGATACAAGAAAAACCTAAAAAATATTTAATATCATCACACAGGCCAACTCCACATCCTGTGTGTAAATGAGGACGGGCAGAAGGGTTTGAAACAGTCACATGGATCAAATATACATGAAGGGATAAAGAAAAGAATAGGCATGTGCACACATAGGCCCAAAGGGGGCTTGAGCTCCTGCCCTTTTTGCCTTATAGAAAAAGTGCCCTTTTTACTTTTAAAAAATAAATAAATTCCTGTTCTGCATAGGAATGTAATAGAAAACAGCTGTTTAAAAACACCACAGTTATCTACTGTCCGCATTTCCTCGTAATAGTGCGTCATGGTGTTGTATGTGTGTGGAGTCTGATGACACTACAGGGTGGGGAAGCCAAATGTACACTGAACATTTAGTTGTTTTTTCTCAGCAGACACTACGTCAGTTGTTTTGAACCCAAACATATACTGATGTCATAATCATACCTAACACTATTATCCATACCTTTTCACAAACTTTTGCCCATATGAGTAATCAGGAAAGCAAACGTCAAAGAGTGTGTGATTTGCTGAATGCACTCGTCACACCAAAGGAGATTTCCAAAATAGTTGGAGTGTCCATAAAGACTGTTTATAATGGAAAGAAGAGAATGACTATGAGCAAAACTATTACCAGAAAGTCTGGAAGTGGAGGAAGCAACAAAAAACGTACCAACGCTTTTATTAAAGCTCTCAAATCCAAAATCCTAAAGGATCCAACCAAATCCAGGAGAAAAATGGCAATTGAACTTGAGGTAGACAACAAGAGCGTTAGAAATGCAGTAAAATAGGATTTGAAGATTTAAATTCTCATGACTTTCAACAAACTAATTGGTCATACACTGTCTTTCAATTCCTGCCTCAAAATATTGTACATTTTGCTTCCCCACCCTGTACTGTGACAGCTGTCTGTCACTGAGGGGCGGGGCTTCCCCATGCTGCACGCTCACACGCTTGTCCGAAGAAAGAGAAAGAAAGAGAGAGAGAAGGCCAAGCGTGCCGCAGCCCGAGCAGTTGTGGAGGCAAAAACTCGGGTCTGGGTGGAGTTTGGGGAGGCCATGGAGGAGGACTATCGGTCGGCCTCGAGGAAATTCTGGCAAACTGTCTGGCGCCTCAGGAGGTAAAGCAGTGCACCACCAATGCTGTTTACAGTGGAAGTGGGAGGAGCTGACCTTGGCTGGGGATGTTGTTTGATGGTGGAAGGAATACTTGGAGGATCTCCTCAATCCCACTGTCACGTCTTCCATGGAGGAAGCAGAGGCTGAGGTCTCAGAGGTGGACTGGTCCATCACCCAGGTGGTTGGACAGCTCCTCAGTGGCAGGGCACCGGGGGTGGATTGGGTTCACCTCGAGTACCTTCAGTCTGGATGTGCAGGACTGTCTTGGTTGACTCGTCTCTGTAACATGGCGTGGCGGTCGGGGACAGTCCCTCTGGATTGGCAGACCGGGGTGGTGGTTCCCCTTTTTAAGAAGGGGGACCGGAGGATGTGCTCCAACCACAGGGGGATCCCACTCCTCAGCCTCCCGGGGAAAGTCTATTCCAGGTACTGGAGAGGAGGATCCGACCGATAGTCGAACCTCGGATCCAGGAGGAACAATGTGGTTTTCGTCCCGGTTGTGGAACGCTGGACCAGCTCTATACTCTCCATTGGGTGCTCAAGGGTTCATGGGAGTTCGCCCAACCAGTCCACGTGTGTTTTGTGGATCTGGAGAAGGCGTTCGACCGTGTCCCTTGTGGTATCCTGTGGGGGGTGCTTCAGGAGTATGGGGTCCGGGGCCCTTTGCTAAGGGCAGTCCGGTCCTTTTATGACCGAAGCAGGAGCCTGGTTCACATTGCTGGCAGTAAGTCAGACCTGTTCCAGGTGCATGTTGGACTCCTTCAGGGCTGCCCTTTGTCACCGGTTCTGTTCATAATTTTTATGGACAGAATTTCTAGGTGCAGCCAGGGGCCGGAGGGGGTCCGGTTTGGGGACCACAGGATTTCATCTCTGCTTTTTGCAGATGACATTGTCCTGTTGGCCTCATCGAACCTGGACCTTCAGCGTGTCCTGGGGTGGTTTGCAGCCGAGTGTGAAGCGAGCGGGATGAGGATCAGCACCTCCAAATCTGAGGCCATGGTTCTGGACCGGAAAAAGGTGGTTTGCCCTCTCCGGGTCGGTGGGGAGCCCCTGCCCCAAGTGGAGGAGTTTAAGTGTCTCGGGGTCTTGTTCACAGTGAGGGAAGGATGGAGCGTCAGATTGACAGACGGATCGATGCAGCGTCTGCAGTGATGCAGTCGCTGTACCGGTCTGTCGTGGTGAGGAAGGAGCTGAGCCGAGAGGAGAAGCTCTGGATTTACTGGTCAGTCTACGTTCCTACCCTCACCTATGGTCATGAGCTTTGGGTCAGGACCGAAAGGACCAAATCCCGGATACAAGCGGTCCAAATGAGTTTCCTCCGCAGGGTGGCTGGACACACCCTTAGGGATAGGGGGAGGAGCTCAGTCACCAGAGAGGAGCTCGGAGTAGAGCAGCTGCTCCTCCACATCCAGAGGAACCAGCTGAGGTGGCTCGGGCATCTGTTTCGGATGCCTCCTGGACGCCTCCCTGGTCTGGTTTTGACCAACTCTATATATAAAGTGTCATAAGATAACTTTTTATTGTGATCTGGTGCTATATAAATAAAATTTGATTGATTGATTGGTTTTCCCCTGTAAGTCACTTTGGAAAACAGCGTCTGCCAAATGCATAAATGTAAATGTAAGGCCTGACAAACATTTGGCGCACACATCCTGCCCTTTGTGACTTTGAGCCCCTGCCCCTCTAGAATCCTGTGCACATCCCTGGTAAAGAATAGTCCAATAATTCAAAGAATAGTAATGAAGGGATAAAGAGAAGAATGGTCCATATGAAAGTCCCTCCCACTAAACAGCAGGAACTCAATCCAGAACTTCAAATCACTGCTGAAAACTCACCTGTTCAAACTGGCATTTTCTTTGGCCTCTTTTTTTTTTTCCTCTGTTCTTTTTGTTTTGTTTGTTTGTGAGGTGTCTTTGAGTTTCCAAAAAAGCACTATATACATGTGATGTATTATTATTATTATTATTATTATTATTATTATTATTATTATTAGACCTGAGCCCAGACATACATGCCAGCAAGGGGATATTAAAATCACATGGTTCTGTGTTTTTTTTTCATTCTTTCGCTACTTTGAACACAAATTTGACCCCTGAACGTTTACGAAAAGTCAATTTTATTTGACCAAAAATTCAAGCCAAGCAAAAAATGTTTTTATATGAAGTCGCCAAGAAAAAATATCACAGAATGACTTGGCCCCGCCCCCTCAAAAATCAAAATACATTACTTGGATGGGAGCCCTCCCCAAATTTTTTTCCACGTACAAACCTGAAAGTTGGTCCAGACATAGCCCATGGTAGGACAAGTAAAAAATGACATTATGGCCCCGCCCTAAACCCAACAGGAAGTCGGCCATATTGGATGGAAGTGTGGACGTCTAAAATCCCACCCCTCATACTTTCCTCATCTCCTTCTAGGGTTTACATCCAATTTGGACCAAACTGGGTGAAAATCACCTACACACATGTGATCAAAAGTGATCACCTACGTTTTTGAACAAATGTTGGGCGTGGCTGTGATGATGCAGTCATTTTCAGAAGTTTCAAACTGTGCCCATCTCAGAGAATGTGAGATCAGGGCCACGGTACGCTGTCCTCTCACTGTCGGTGTCCTCGGCAGTCACGTCAGGAGGCGGTCAGACAGGAGGGCGAGGGCCTTAACACTGCTGGCAGTTTTAATTATTATTACCCTGGCGTTGGTCTGTTTGTCTGTCTGTGTGCAAGATAACTCAAAAAGTTATGGACAGATTTAGATGAAAATTTTCAGGAAATGTTGATACTGGCACAAGGAACAAATGATTAAATTTTTTTTTTTTTTTTGACTGCTAAATTACATTATCCAAACTACATTTAGACTTTTGCAGTTTGAAATACCTGGGAGTTTTTCAGTCCAGTAAAGTCAGTTTACTGTTGATTATATTTCAGATTGTCTCCTCTTAGTTTTCAGATGAGTTCAGCTGACTCTGCAGATCCTGAATGTGTCTCTATGAAGTCTGACGCCTCCATGTTGAACCAGTCGGCTTTAAGGCTGGCACAAAGAGGTAATCCTTAATTTTATGCGTTTTTTTTTTTTAAGTATTTTATTGCATTGATAAAGCTCTTGTTGATACAAGAAAAACCTAAAAAATATTTAATCCTCGTAATTGAAGTTTAAGGCTGACACAAAGAGGTAATCCTACATTTAGTACTTTATAACAAAAAATACTCTCTTGGATTGGATAAACTCTAGTTTTCATTCTACCAGGACACAAGATGAAGTCAGTGTGATAGTATTTTGAAACACTTTATAAACATTACTGATTATATTTCAGATTGTCTCCTCTTAGTTTTCAGATGAGTTCAGCTGACTCTGCAGATCCTGAATGTGTCTCTATGCAGTCTGACGCCTCCATGTTCGAACCAGTCGGCTTTAAGGCTGGCACAAAGAGGTAATCCTTAATTTTATGCGTTTTCAGAAAAAAAAAACGTCGTTAATTGCATTGATAAAAGCCTTGTTCATACAGGACAGACATAACTTGCACTATTTAAACTTCAACTAAATTCATTATTTTGATGCAGATACAGAGTAGTCTGGTCTGTTGTGTTTGAAGGAAGACAGAACTGTAGTGAGTAGACCCTTTTAGACTGAAGAGTGATGAACTGTTTATGACTTTATTATGCAGAAAAATGATCACATTTCAATCAATCAAATTGTATTTATATAGCACCAAATCATAACAAACTCTACATTTAGAGCTGGTCTAAACCAGACTCTTAAGCCAATGAGCCAATTCCCATCAGCCCAATTATGTAACTACGCTGGTTTACCCCAGAAAGTCAGTGTTTGCAGATCCATTTACTCAGCATCATTGAGGTCAGTGGAGCTGCTACAAAGGTTACAAACTGCCACAGTTTTCATTCGGCCTCTCCTCAAACAGACACTGAATAATTTTTGAACTAGGGCTGCACGATTCTGGCAAAGATGTGAATTACGATTCTTTGGCTTAGAATTGAGCTCACAATTCTCTGGCATGATTTTTTTCACAAAAATGTTTATTGCACCGCTGTGAAGGAAAATGGGTTCTTTTAGCTGTGATTCGTGTCTTTCATTTCACTGTGCAGTAGTCCGCTCACTTATGCACTGTTTGCTGTGGAATTGATCTGTTGGTGTGGCTGTGTGGAATGGGGGGGGCACATGCACATGTTCCAGTCAGTGGTGGGGTGTGTATGTATGTGTGTGTGGAGGGGGGGGCTTGGCCACACGTGCGCGGTTCGGTGGGGGGTGCATGCGCGTGCTTTTCGTCCGGTTACCCGTGCATGTGTCAGTTTCCGTCCCCCTGCAGAAGTGAAAGTGAGCCTTTGTGTTCATTTCCCTTTTCCCTCCCCTCCTGTCCTGGACTTTTATACATTACACATATGTAGAATACATGACGGTGATGGTTTTTTTGTCTGAAATGTTTGGTGTGGTGCATGGATAAACCTGAGCAGCAGAAACACTGCACTTATGGTCCTGGTTGCTAAGCGACATCAGCTGATCTGTGAAAGTTTGCAGCACAAAAAAACTTCCCAGCAGCACAATGGAATATTTTTATTGTAAAATTTTTGTAGAGGGTGAGACTTTAGATTCTTGGTTAAAAGCTGAGTTATCATCACCCACAAAGAAAAGAAAAGGAGAAGAAGAAGAAGAGCAGCAGCAGAAGTCAGAGAAGTGAAAATGAAAACACCTGGATCTGGACGACTGAAAACCAGACCGACATGAGATGAACAGTGATGAAAGTGAACCTTCATTGTGCAGGAGTTCAGGTGGGGGACTCACCACTACCTCTGAGGTTTTCATCCATTTCTCTCTCTTTACTGTAGTTGTTCCTCTGCTGTCATTCACTCTTTCGTCACTCAACTCCAGTCGACAGCAGCAGGTCATGTGTTGTAAAGACGCTTTACCATTGGTTGAGGGAAGAGGTGGCAGTGGTTCTGCGTTTGTGGACATCTGTTTGTAATGCAGCTGTGAAGTAAAATGCTTAAGAATCATTCGTGTTGAGAAATGAGATCGCATTCATGTGTGAATCGAGATCGCGATCTTTTAACGATTAATTGTGCAGCCTTATTTTGAACTCTTCTTGAACTCAGAGATGGAATCTGTGGTTGGTCAAAGCCTGGGGCTGGAAAGAGAAAAAAAAAAAAACAGTAAATAGCAGGAATCCCCTGGGTATGGGGTTCTCTTCAAACGTTCTCTGATGCTATCAGCAGTGGTGGTTCAGCTCTGATGGTCCGTGTGTGTAAAACTCTGTATTAAAGTGTGTGTCATCATTAATTCCTTCCATGTGTTGTCCTGCAGACAGCTGAGTGCACAGGTGTCCATCTGTTCAGTGTGTGGTCAGCCTGGTCTGGATCCTGTCCCTTTACCCTGTGGACATTCACCATGGAAACAGTGTGTCACCTCAGAGGGAGACGACTGGGATTTCCCATCAGGTGACTGCTGTCCTGAGTGTGGAAAGAAAAGGAAAAGAGCAGCAGAACAGCAGACTGACACTGACAAGGACAGACGTGAGTGGAACGGATTTACTCTGTTTTATACTGGGACCAGGGACACATGTCCTGTTCAGTAGAGTCTGGGTTTCAACTACACAACTGAACTGTGTTTGAACTACACTGAACAAAAATATAAATGCACACTTTTGTTTTTGCTCCTATTTTTCATGAGCTGAACTCAACAATCAAAAACTTTTGCTGTGTACACAAAAGGTTTATTTCTGTCAAATTTTGTTCATAAATGTGTCTAAATGTGTGTTAGTGAACACTTGTCCTTTGATAATCCCTCCTCCTCACAGCTGTGGCAGATCCAGATGCTGATTGGACAGCAGGATTATTGCACAGGTGGGCCTTAGGCTGGACACAATAAAAGGAAGGCCACTCTAAAATGTGCACTTTTCCTGTAGTGGCTGGTCCAGGGGGGTCACATAAAACCAGTCAGTATTTGGTGTGAGCACCATTTTCCTCCCACAGTCTTCTTCCTGAATTTTCTGAAACCCCTTTGCAGATGGCTGATGGTCCAGAAATGAACATTCAGTTCACAGACAGAAGCTCTGCTGGACATTCCTGAAGTCACATGACCAGTGCATATTCCATCTGTGGCATTGTGCTGTGTGCTAAAAGTGCCCATTTTAGAGTGGCCTTCCTTTTATTGTGTCCAGCCTAAGGCCCACCTGTGCAATAATCCTGCTGTCCAATCAGCATCTGGATCTGCCACAGCTGTGAGGAGGAGGGGTTATCAAAGGGCAAGTGTTCACTAACACACATTTAGACACATTTAGGAACAATATTTGACAGAAATAAACCTTGTGTGAACACAGAAACAGTTTTAGATCTTTGAGTTCAGCTCATGAAAAATGGAAGCAAAAACAAAAGCGTTGCATTTATATTTTTTTTTCAGTGTAAAGAACTGATCTGTGTTTCATACATGTATGAACAGGTCTGAGGAAATACTGTCACATGACACATGGTACAATTTATAGAAATAAAATACTGAGGTAAAAATACTTAGATTACTGCTGTGTGTCACTGGGACTCAATATGAACATCTTTTTTTTTCACTTTATGTAAATGTCCAAAACATGCTGTTCTCATAATAAATTGATCCTAAATCAAACATTAGCTTTAACTATGATGTTAAACTATAATTGTGATCAATATTGGATCCAAATGTTTAAATGATCAGTTTTTATGAACACTAATATGCTGTGACACATGGACAGCAGTTTGGACCTTTGTTCTGTATCAGAATAAAAAACTGACTGGAACTAAAACACTACAAATATGCAAATAAACTGAACATTCATATTATAACTGCAGTGATATATACAGATAATAGCAAAGCATATTTGACTAACAATTGGGTTGATTAGGTTTCTATATTCTTATACTGTTGAATAATTAGTTTCTACAGATTCACAGACTGAAAGTATCACTGATACAAGCAAAAACAAATATTATTGTTAAAGTTAACAGTGCATTTACATATTTTAGTTCTTTTTAGCCTTCATAACTCCACCCCCTGAAGGGGAGGCAAAGGGCTGTAGTTTTAGGTTTGGTTTGTTTGTTTGTTTACAGTTAATCTGTGAAACTATAGGTTGAATTCAGACCTAATTGGGTTTATAGATTACCACTGACCCAGAACAGATGTGTTTATATTTTGGGAAAAATAGGTCAAAGTTAATTTTTTATGAATTTTTAAAATCTTTTTTTGCCCATTTACTTATTATTATTATCATTATTATTATTATTATTATAACTGTCTATGCTGTCTGTGTCTATGCTGACATCAGCACACACATAGACATGATGACATCAGCTGATCGATGCCAAAATAAGATACAAAACCTGTGAGGGGCGGGGCTTGTGCCTGGAACCACTTGCTTTATATTGATTATATCTTTAGATCTTTTATTCTACAAGTGAAACTGAAATTTTGTATACAGTTCCATAAAATAAAGTTCTTAAGCTAAAAAATGAGCCTATTTTAGAAATGATAGGTGAAACTTTAATTTTTGACACTACTCTTATCTATAACCTTTGTAGAAATGTTATTAACGCTGTTGAAAAGTTGAATTAAATGGGTTTTCCGTACAGGTCATTTATGTATCTGCAGGTAAACACCTTAAAATACCCAGGCTGAACTATGTAAATGTGTTTGCTGATGGTATGTATGTTCCAGGCTGAAGTAAAATTTTAAAGAAAGAAATACGGAACTACACTGCAGGTCCAAAGTTTTGAAACAGCCCAGTCTGTTCCAGTTCTGTCTGTAAATTC
The DNA here is from genome assembly GCF_902148855.1 of Sphaeramia orbicularis. Classification (NCBI taxonomy): domain Eukaryota; kingdom Metazoa; phylum Chordata; class Actinopteri; order Kurtiformes; family Apogonidae; genus Sphaeramia; species Sphaeramia orbicularis. The sequence goes on along the minus strand of NC_043974.1, from coordinate 1,312,323 downwards.
CATCAGTTCCAGTCCAACGAACAGCTGTAACTGGTCCAAAGGTCAGAGTGAACTGACAGAGGAAAAAAAAAAAAAAAGCTAAGGTTAAACAAAATAATGTACATTTCAGAATTATACAATAAGGAGAACCAGAAATGGGTGAACAACTGAAAGTAGTTCTGCAGCAATGGAGGCTGATCAAGTCTGGAAAGTTGGTGGTTCAATTCCTGCAGGTGTCCCAACATTTGTGAATTCCTTCAACCCCCTGTGTCTGCAGAACAGGAGTGTGGAACACACTGTGGTACCAGACCCATGGAGCATTACGCTGGGGAACAATTTGAAAAAAAAATTCTGCTGAGTTACATTTTTATGTTGATTTAGACTAAAACTGGCATGCTGATTCCAAAATTGCAGTCACTTTTTTTCTAGCACGTCAAGTTTTTTCTCCACAGCTTACCCTCCAGATAAGCAAAATTCCACTGATCAGCTGTAGTAAGACTTGCCAGCTGATTACGATTGGACTCATCTACAGCTACGTGGCAACTTGTTTGTGCAGTCACAATTGAGACAGTGCGGTGAGAGGTGTGTGCAGCTAACAATAGGTCAGTACTGTCAATATCTGCAAACAGAAAGCTAGCATAGTAGGAATTAAGAGGATTTGTGCTGGCTTTTCTCTTAACTTTGTAACCATGGGCATACCGTTGTATGTTCTATTTCGTTTTATGCTGTTTTTTTAGTTTTCAAAGCTTGTAACTATTCCATCTTAGTGCTTTATTTCCATAGGTATATATTTCCTTTGTTCCAGATCATGTCTGCTCCTGCTACTTCTCGTCGTAAACGCCTAAACAGCCCTGACTCCTTTTGCTTATATTTGTGGTAGTTTCACCATTCCAAGTCAGAGGGCAAACATCAGTGCATTTGTCAAACAAGCATATTTTGCATATTTTAAAGTAAAACTCAGTGATCAAGACAAGCCGTGGGCCCCTCACAAAGCGTACAAGCAGTTGGCATCTGGTATCCCCATGGTTTGGCCAGAGCAAAAAGATTGCACAGACTGTTACTTTTGTTTAGTGAAAACATCAGGATTTAACAAGAAAAATAAAAGTAAAGTAGAATATCCTAATCTACCGTCAGCTATAAGACCAACGCCTCCTTCTGCTGGAATTCCAGTGCCAGTTTTTGAGCAACTACCTCCTCTAGAAGATCTGAGTGATGTTGAAGAACGCAGTGACAGCAATGATGCACATTTTGAAATTCACGAGGATTCAGTTCGTAGGGGATTTGATATTTCATTGTATGTCGATATTTGAAAATTTTTATAAAATAAGCACATGTCTGTTAAGTACGGTATTTGTCATATTTTTTAAGAAAACGGGGATCCTATAGTTCAAAAACTTGACGCTATAGAGAAAAACTGAGATCAGTTTTGGATTCCGCACCCAAAAATTAGTTAAGAACAGCTGTCAGACCTAACTCAACAAAAATTGTGTTCCCCAGTGTAATTGGAACAGGACTGGACTGAAGAAAGGAGTGTGTTACTATAAAAATGGAAAAGAGGAAAAGGAATGAACCAGAGAAGAGAGACAGAGCATCAGAAGAGGGAAAAATGGAGGTGTGTCCTCCAGAGAAATGTTCTAGAAAGTCCAGGTGTCAGGAAGTCCAGTTTCCTTCAGCATCCAAAGGCACTGAAACTGGACTGGAAATGCAGACAGAAGAGGTCTGGAAGAAGAACAGACACAACAGAAGCAGAAGAAGAGTTTAGGACAGAAAACAGCTGGAGTGAGAGGAGACTGACAGGACAACAGCTGAAAGAAGAGAGAAGAGAGAGGAGGAGGAAGAGAGGAGGTCATAGAGGAGGAGGAGAGGAGACTGACAGGACAACAGCTGGAAGAAGAGAGAAGAGAGAGGAGGAGGAAGAGAGGAGGTCATAGAGGAGGAGGAGAGGAGACTGACAGGACAACAGCTGAAAGAAGAGAGAGGAGGAGAGGAGGTCATAGAGGAGGAGAAGGAGCAGAGAGGAAGTGATAGAGGAGGAGGAGGGGTGACTGACAGGACAACAACTGAAAGAAGAGAGGAGAGGAGGTCATAGAAGAGGAGGAGGACCAGAGAGGAGGTCATAGAGGAGTAGGAGGAGCAGAAGAGGAGGTGATAGAGGAGGAGGAGCAGACAGGAGGTCATAGAGGAGGAGAAGGAGCAGAAGAGGAGGTGATAGAGGAGGAGGAGCAGAAGAGAGGAGGTGATAGAGGAGGAGGAGGAGGAGCAGAGAGGGGGTGATAGAGGAGGAGGAGCAGAGAGGAGGTCATAGTGGAGGAGGAGGAGCAGGAGAGGAGGTGATAGAGGAGGAGGAGGAGCAGAGAGGAGGTGATAGAGGAGGAGGTGATAGAGGAGGGGGAGCAGAGAGAAGGTGATAGCGGAGCAGGAGCAGAGAGGATGTCATAGAGGAGGAGGAGCAGAGAGGAGGTGATAGCGGAGGAGGAGCAGAGAGGAGGTGATAGCGGAGCAGTAGCAGAGAGGAGGTCATAGAGAGGAGGAGGAGCAAAGAGGAGGAGGAGCAGAGAGGAGGAGGTGGTAGAGGAGGAGGAGCAGAGCACAGCTCAGTGTCCATCAGTCTAAGCCTACAGCAGCAGAACTCAGATCAGCCTGAGCTGAACTAACTATAGGATTCATCTAAAGGAACGTTTGGAACCTCCTCTTAAACAGACAGTGGGTGTCTCCTCCTCTTAAACAGACAGAGGGTGTCTCCTCCTGGACCAAGGCAGGAGGTGGTTCCACAGTAGAGGAGCTGATATCTGAAGGCTCTGCCCCCCCTCCTACTGTTGGACCTCCTCTGGACCACCAGTGCACCTGCATGTGGACAGAGTAGTGCTGTAGATGGACTGTCTGGAACTAAAGCTCTGCCAGATCAGTAGGAGTCTGGACATGAAGGGCTTTGGAAGTGAGGAGGAGGATTTAAAGTCTATCTGAGCGTTGACAGGAGCCAGTGCAGAGACACCAACACAGGACAAATATGGTCTGATACTGGTTCTAGTCAGTACATGGGCAGCTGCATGTTGGATTAGCTGAAGTGAAGAGAAGTGAGTTACAATAATCTAGTCTGAATGGAATAAAAGCATGGACCATTTTTTCTGCATGGTTCTGTGTTCAAATCTGTCTAACTTTAGTAATATTACGCAGATGAAAGAAAGCAGTTCTAGAAATCTGTTTTATGTGAGAGTTTAACGATAGATCCTGATCAAAAATAATGCGTAGATTCCTCACAGTGGTTTTGGTCTCCATGGTAACACCATCCACGGTGACTACTTCGCTGGGCACTGCATCCCTAACAGTTTAGGTCCAAACACAATGACTTCAGTTTGAGTTTAACAGCAGACAGTTGTTGGTCATCTGATCTTTAATCTCTTTAATGCGCTCCTGTAGTTTGGCTAACTGATCGGCTTCATCGGGTTTAATGGATAAATATAATTGGGTATCATTGGCGTAGCAATGAAAGTTGATGGAATGTTTTCCTATTAAGTTACCTAATGGAAGCATGTATATGATAAACAGTATTGGTCCAAGAACCGAGCCTTGAGGTACTCCATAACTAACTATAGTGCACTGAGAGGATTCATTATTAATGTTAACGAAGTGAGAACAATCTGTTAGATCGGATTTGAACCACATTAATGCCGATCCTTTGATACCAATTTATTTTTCCAAACGTTGCAGAAGGATGTGATGGTCGACACTAAGGTCTAATAAAACCAGTCTAGAAACCAGAGCCTTATCTTAAACAGTTGAAGGTCATTGGTAACTTTGACCAGTGCCGTTTCTGTACTATGATGTTCCCTAAAACCTGACTGGAAGTTCTCAAATAAACTATTGGACTGAAGGAAATCACAGAACTGATTGGACATGATTTTCTCCAGAACCTTAGAAATGAATGGAAGGTTGGATATGGGTCTGTAGTTAGCTAAAACTGCAGGGTCCAGGCTGGGTTTAAGAAGAAGGGGTTTACTTACAGCTACTTTAAAGGACCGAGGTACAGAACCTGTTGATAACGACAGGTTCATCATATCAAGGAGGTGGAGCTAAGTAAGGGTAAAGCGTCTTTGATGAGCTTTGTTGGAACTGGGTCTAAGAGACAGGCAGATGATTTAGATGAAGAGACTATCGAAGTTAGCTGGCTGATCTGTACGGGAGAAAAGCAGTCCATAAAACCAGAGGGGTCAAAGGTCAACTCTGTGGTTTCTGGGTCTGAAGGATTTAAGGGTGGACTAGAATTTGTAGAGGATAAGAGGACATTAATTTGATCTCTGATGAGCAAGATCTTATTATTGAAAAAATTGATAAAATCATTGCTATGGACGGTAGCAGGAATACTAGGCTCATATGCACTGTGGTTCTGGGTCAGTCTGTTTAACCTTACCTTTTTTTTTTTTTTTTAAACCTCTGGCAGTTTACTGCTTACCTTTGTACCATTTCAAGCTGTTCATTGGACTTGAACTGCTTGAATTTCAATACAAAACTGTAAAAATCATGGTGTTCTAAAACTTTTGACTGGTAGTGTGTATTTCTTAAAACACACCACCCTTTGTTTGAACTTTGCTAAATAATTTGATCCTTGCCACACAGGTATTCTCTCACATCTCTTCTTTACTTGCTATGCTTTTGAATGTTACAGGGCTCAGCCAGCTGCAGAACGTAATAAAGGAACACAAAAAACAAATGCAAAACAAATTTCAAATGACTTCTGAAGGTAACGGCGACGAGCCAAGCCCTCTGAACAACATCTACACACCCCTGTACATTACCAAAGGAAAAAGTGAAGGTCCATCTGAAGAGCATGAGTTCAGACACCTCGAACATAAATGGAAACGACAAAAATCTGAAGAACTAATTGTGAGAGTTGGTAACCTCTTCGTACCTTTTCCTAAGAAACCACATAGAACAGTTTTGACAAATGGAGTGGCAGGCATTGGAAAGTCGTTTGCTGTGCACAAATTCATTCTTGACTGGGCAGAGGAAAAGGAAAACACAGATATTGATTTTGTTTTCATACTTCCGTTTCGAGAACTGAATTTGATTAAAAATCAGAGAAGCTTCCTCCAGCTCTTGAGGGAATTCCACCCTGCTCTTGGGGATCTACAAGAAGATTTGGAGAACACCAAAGTTATTGTGATCCTGGATGGCCTGGATGAAAGCAGAAGTCAGCTGGACTTTGAAAACATGGAGATAGTCAGGTCTGTTACTCAAGTAACATCTGTGGGTAATCTCATTACAAACCTCATCAAAGGGTACCTTCTCCGTTTGTCTCTGCTCTGGATAACTTCCCGCCCAGCATCAGCCTATCAGATCCCTTCAGATTGTGTTGATACGGTAACGGAGATAAGAGGGTTCAATGACTCACAAAAAGAAGCGTACTTCAGAAAGAGGTTTAGTAATCAGTCAGATCAGGTGGATGCGATCATTTCACACATCAGGTCTTCACAGATGCTGGACATCATGTGCCAGATCCCAATCTTCTGCTGGATTTGTGCTGTATTATTTGAAGAAATCTTCATAGAAGGTGGAAAGGCTGAAGTTCCTCAAACTATGACAGAAATGATGGCACAGTTTGTGTTAGTCCAGACAAAACGCAGTAGCAGTAGGTATAAAAAGAACCCAGAGAAGTTACTGAAGACACACAGAGAGTTTCTGCTCAAACTTGGCAAGCTTGCATTCATTCATCTGCAGAACAACAATCTGATCTTCTACGAAGAAGACCTGAAAGAATGTGGCATTGACACCCAAGAAGCAACTGTTTACTCTGGATTTTGGAACAGTGTTCTGAGGAATGAAGACATATTCTCTCAAAGAAAGGTCTTCTACTTTGTGCACCTGACCATACAGGAGTTCTTTGCAGCACTTTACATCTACGACTGTTTGACAAGCAGCAACACAAAAGACCTAAGCAGCTTCCTTGACCTGAAGCAGACAGAGCATTCATTGCTTGAACTTCTGAAGATGACCATAGACAAAGCACTGAGGAAGAAGAACGGCCACCTAGCTTACTTCCTACGATTCCTCCTTGGCCTCATGGTGGAATTCAACAGGCGAAGTCTTCAGGGTCTGCTGATATCTCCAGACCCCAGCCCAGATACCATTAAAAAAATCTTGATGTATTTGAAGACCATCCGAAGCAAGGACTTTTCTCCTGACAGCTGCATCCATCTCTTCCAAACCTTGGTTGAGATGGGAGACAACAAGACCAAAGAAATGATCCAGGAGTATCTTGAGTCAAAAGATCGTCCAAGTACAGAGCTGACACCCCTGCACTGCTCTGCATTGGCCTTCATGGTACAGGTTTCAAAGAATGACATGGATGTGTTGGACTTAAAGAGTTACAACACAACCGACGAGGGGAGGAGGAGACTGATACCAGCGGTGAGGAGCACCAGAAAGGCCATGTAAGTTTATTATATGCTGCGTTTCCACTACGTGGTACCGGCTTGACTCAACTCGGCTCAACTGGACTCTGCCTTTTTGTATTTCTGTTACGAAAAAGGGCCTGGAATCTGGTACCTGGTACTAGTTTTTTGGTATCACCTCTGCCGAGGTTCCAGGACTGGGGACCAGATACTAAAGGGTGATGTGTAAACACTGCAGACCACTGATTGGTCAGAGAGTCGTGTCTGTGACCCGCCCTTTTACAAAAAACAGATGCAGAAGTTGACAGTAAATATGTCGGTAGGTGAATCCACATGGTGACAGTCTGTAAAACTACACCATGGTTTCTCGAGGAGGTTCAGACGGAAAAATTCAGTATGAGCTTGACGAGACAACACACAACAAGTGAGTTTATCAGCAACTCTGAGCAGACGACGCGGAAATAACGCACTGCATCGCTATGACAACCAGGTACTGTAAAGTCGGTAGTATCCTGTAATGCAGACAGTCTGGAATAGGACCTGGTACCCGAGCCAAGCTGAGTTGAGCCGGTTCCATGTAGTGGAAATGCGGCAATAGTTGGTCAAACAAAATGCTCTACCCAAGCACATTTATAACCACAGGTCAGATTATCATGGGAGACAGTATAGAGGAGGTCAAAAGGTGGAGCCACTGTAGGAGGGTCAGAAGGTTTTGCTGGTAAAGCGCATTATCCAATGAACATCTCAAGTATTTCTTGTTTTATCCACCCCTAGGCTTGATGACTGTAAAGTGACTGCAGAGTGGTTAAACCATCTGGCCTGTGTTCTCAAGTCCCCCTATTCACTTCTAAGAGAACTTGACCTGAGCAACAATGATCTGGAAGATTCAGGAGTTCAGCTACTCTGCAACGGACTTTCAAGTCAGAGCTGCAGACTTAAGATTCTGAGGTACTGAGATAAACAGAGGTTTATAAGTACACAGAAATCAAATACCAAATGTGTTGAGTGTCCTGCCAGTTATTTCCTTCTTCATTATTGACCGACCATTATTTCAGCCTGAAGATCCTCTGTGTTTTGTATCAAGATCAGAAACAAAACATGTACTTGATTTGTGACTGAGCTCTGGTGTGCACATGGACCATTGAATTCATTATTTGTGGGCGGGGTCACTGATGATCCCTGCTTCAGATTCTTATTCTGTAATAATGCATTACGAAAATAATAGGGATTTGATTTTGTTACAGAAACTGGCAAGAATCTAATCCTGCTCAGGGACTTGTCGTCTTTTAGAATCTATCAGTTCGACATTTGTACAAGTGCCTTATGTCCAGTGATGGTAAACTAAAGCCAGCTCTGTGTCTTCTCAGGTTGTCTGGTTGCCTGGTTACAGAAGAAGGCTGTGATTCTCTGGTCTCTGCTCTACAGTCCAATCCACACCACATGTCTGAGCTCGACCTGAGCTACAACGATCCAGGAGACTCAGGAAAGGACAAACTTAAGAAGCTTGTGGACGATTCTCACTACAAGCTCGTCAGACTCAAGTAATTAACATTACTTTTCTTTTTTGTACTCGAAAGTTGTGCATTTTAACATACGTAAACACTTTTAAGAGAGTTAACAAGTTGCTGTCTTCACAGCTGTGACTATGGTGGAAAACATCGAATGAAACCAAGACTCAAGAAATGTAAGTGTCCATGATAGCAACAAAGAGATGGTAACAAATTAAACTTCATTTGAACATTCAGCTGAATAATTTAGTTTAGTTTAATTCATGTGTTCCATGATTGCCGGAGTGGTGCAAGTGAAAGTGAAACTGAAGACTCTTAACTGTTCCTCTAACTCAGGGGTGTCAGACTCTGGTCCTCGAGGACCGGTATCCTGCATGTTTTAAATATTTCCCTCTTCCATCGCACCTGGAAGCCATTCCATCATTATCAGTTTTCTGCAGAGCATGATGATCAGCTGATCATTAATTGAACCAGGTGTGTTTGAAGAGGGAAATATCTAAAACCTGCAGGATACCGGCCCTCCAGGACCAGAGTTTGGCACCTGTGCTCTAACTCCACGCTCACCTATGGTTGAGTGTGGATCCAAGTTCATATTCCCTTCTGTGACCCACCTCGGAGATCCTCCGCTGACCAGACACTCCAGGTGTCCAGTTCCTATGCACTGTGGGTTCCAGTTTGAGGCCAGGAGGACCTCCCATGGAGGTGTTTTCCCCACCCTTCTGCTGTGCCCCTCCCATGTTAGAACTGTTGCGAGCGAGATGGAGACAGCTCATCTCCCCCAAGGCCCCATGAGATGGAGCCAGCTGCACCTCGCACCACCGGTACCTGGGTCAGATACCTGTGGTCCTGCTCTGAAAAATCCATCTCAAACACAATTAATCGATGACTCAATTTTTTTTACCCAGCCCTAGTGGTGATTAAAGTAATTTTGTCTATAAAAAAAATAGGAAAAACTTCTGAACTCTGACTATTTATCAATATCAGAAGTGAAATAATATAAAAACATAAAACTTGAGAAAAGTCTGTGTGGGGGAGGGCACATAACTTCAAACTAAAGGATTACAGACTAAAGCACACCACTCCCTCTAGCATGAACTGTACTGCACATGTTCAGCAGTTCTTTTTCAGGAACACCAACAGATCTACTTTTTCTGGCAGAGCCGAGCCCACTCCACATGGACTTTTCTGTTTTTTAACCCCACTTCTTCTCTGCTGAGTTAGGGTTAGGGTACTGGCTGTAGGTGAGGATCCAGCGGCTGCTGCAGGTGCAGTGTCGGTGCCTGGTGCAGGACTCATAGCCTGCGCTCCTTTGGGGTTTTCCAGTATTATCCATTCCTCAGCCTTCAGGTGTAGATTATGTTTGACCAAGTGTTTGTGCAGGTTTGAGGTGTTGCTGTGGCCGTATTTGGTTCCATTCCTACTAGGGATGTAAACAATTAATCGACTAACGATTAATTGTCGATAAGAATTTGCTTGATTAAATTATTGTCAGTTAATTGCCCTTTTCTGCCCGTCCACACCTGTCTGAAGGCTGACAGTTTGTCCGCACTGCGACGCCACAGCTGAGATAGTGTCATTAAACCGGATCATGGTGTTGATGAGTTAGAATGTCTTTATGGACATGGTGGAGCCAAATACAGACCAACCGTCTGTTTGTGGGTGGAGCCAAACACAGACCGACTGTCTGTGGGTGGAGCCAAATACAGACTGACCGTCTGTTTGTGGGTGGAGCCAAACACAGACCGACCGTCTGTTTGTGGGAGGAGCCAAACACAGACCGACCGTCGGTTTGTAGGTGGAGCCGAATACAGACCAACCGTCTGTTTGTGGGTGGAGCCAAACACAGACCAACCGTCTGTGGGAGCGGTGCACCCCCGAATAAATACACGCACAAATGCGGGGTCGGTATCAGAGCGTATTCCTGGAGGTTGGTCTAGTCCACGGTCAGTGAGACAGAAGTTCAAACGTCCTCCAGGCTCCTGATTTGGGCCACAGGGATGGAATGCATTTGTGAAGCTTCAGGAGGAAAAGAGAAATGAGCAAAGTTTTACTTTTGCTTCTGCAGGGGCACGGACTGCACCGTACCACCATAGTATTAGACGTAGGACAGAAAGTGATGCATGCACATGTGCGGTTACCAACCAACACGAATGGAAATACCCTGGCCATACCACGCATGCACCCCCCCATTACAGACCGCCACATCAACAGATGAGTTCCACAGGAAACACTGACTGTATCCAATGGTTCACTAAACCAATCATTCAGGAATATGACGTGGTTTTATCATGAAGTAAAGAAACAATAATTAGCTTTTTTTCTTATGGACCGTATTGAAAATGAAATTCAGGTTCTCAGGAACACCGCCGCTTTTCAATTAATCGTTAAGCGATCAGTAAGGGCAACCAACTATCGATTAATGAATGAATCGATAACTTACATACCTAATTCCTACTCAGACATTCAGTAGTTGTAAAGAGTCTGTGTGTTTCAGATGCCTGTGAGCTGACCTTTGACCCCCGCACAGCACACAAGGACCTGTGTGTGTCCAAGGATCAGAGAAAAGTCACCTGCATGGAAAAGGACCAGCGCCAAGAACAGTCTGACCACTGGCCCCAGGTTCTGTGTAAACAAGGACTGAATGAGCGTTGGTACTGGGAGATGGAGGTGATGGAGCCCTTTAACGTAGGGCTGATGTACAGAGGGAGTGAATGGAAGTTGGGTCAAAGTGAAAAGTCTTGGAGTTTGGTTTGTTCCAGTGATGGCTGTTTTGCTTGTCACTCCAATGAACGAGTCAGTGTGTCCTCCGTCTGTTCCCGCTCCAGTCGAGTAGCAGTGTACCTGGACTGGCCTGGGGGTACTCTGTCCTTTTACAGAGTTTTTTCGGACACTCGGGTCCTCCTCCATACCTTCAGAGAGGCCTTCACTGAACACCTGTATCCTGCTGTCGAACTGCAGGCCAATGCCTCTGCTTTGTTTTGTTAGCTAACATGAGGCGCTTTCAGACCAGAGGAACTTTACCCAGTATTCTAATAATTAGACAAAAAAAAAAAAAAAAAACAGTGAATGACTTTTGTCTTTGTTATGGACTGTATCCATTGGCTGATTGGCCAGATCATGTGGAATTGGGGTGGGACAAAGTGGGCTGGACTTCCTCTAGCTCCTTTTGGACAATGAGTGTTATTGTTATTAACTGCTAAGGCCAGTCCGGTCCTTGTATGACTGAAGCAGGAGTCTGGTTCGCATTACCGGCAGTAAGTCAGACCTGTTCCAGGTGCATGTGGGTCTCCGGCAGGGCTGCCCTTTGGCACCGGTTCTGTTCAGAATTTTTATGGACAGAATTCCTAGGTGCAGCCAGGGGCCGGAGGGGGTCCGGTTTGGGGACCACAGGATTTCATCTCTGCTTTTTGCAGACAACGTTGTCCTGCTGGCCTCATGGAACCTGGACCTTCTGCGTGCCCTGGGGCGGTTTGGACTGGGATGAAGATCAGCACCTCCAAATCTGAGACCATGGTTCGGGACTGGAAAAAGGTGGTCTGCCCTCTCCGGGTCAGTGGAGAGTCTTTGCCCCAAGTGGAGGAGTTCCAGTATGTGGGTCTGGTTCACAGTGAGGGAAGGATGGAGGTTCAGGTTGACAGGTGGGTGGGTGAAGGTTCAGATTGACAGGTGGGTGGGTGCAGCGTCTGCAGTGCTTGTATGGGTCTGTTGTGGTTCAGAAGGAGCTGAGCCCAAAGGAGAAGTTCTGGATTTACCCTCAGTCTACATTCAGACCCTTACCTGTGGTCCTGAGCTGTGGGTCAGGACCCAGAGGACCAGATCCAGGACCCAAAAGACCAGATCCGGGATACAAGTGGTCCAAATGAGTTTCCTCCATAAGGTGGGTGGGTCCACCCTTAGGGATAGGGGGAGGAGCTGAGTCACCAGGGGCGGAGCTCAGAGTAGAACCACTGCTCCTCCACATCCAGAGGAACCAGCTGTGGTGGATCAGACAGCTGGTTCAGATCCTCCTGGACTCCTCCTGGGGAGGTGTTCTAGACATGTCCCACCGGGAGGAGGAGTCTGAGGAGAGGGAGGAGTTTGAGGAGAGGGAGGAGTCTGGGCATCCCTGCTTAGACTGTTACCCCTGCAACCTGGCCCCAAATAAGAGGAAGAGGATGGATGGATGGATGGATGGATGTTATTGAAGAGTCAGAATGAAAGTGTTGTACATTTGTGTGATATTTGTTTTCATTTTTGTTTCATTTATTTCCATATATTGTTCTGTTCTTTTGGATCTGGAATTTCTTTCTCCTACTTCAGTTTGAGTTGAACTCTGTCTACATGTGTAATACAACTATGAAATGGACAGAGTGTACTTCTGACATGTAGAATAGTTGTGCAGGATTGGTTAGAGTTTATTTGATGTGTAACATTTGTTCAGTTACTTTGTGGATCTGACATGAGGCTTTGTGATCAGCAGAAAAAGATGGAGGAAGGGGGCGGGGCTATTTAAGTTACACCTCATCCCACTCCTTTTCGAATGTTTTGTTGGGTTTTTTTTAACTTTTTTTGAAACAAATTTTCCTTGTTTTTGGTTTTTTGATATTTGAAATGAAAATTAAAAAATAAAATTAAATAATAAATAATGCAGATATCTAGGGATTGAAGGCAGTAGTTTCATCATTCCTGTGTTTAACTTCATTTCCCATCATGCAGCGTGGTGGGACTGCGCTTCCCGTCAACCATCACAGCCATAGCAACGTGATTTAAAGGCTGTTGTATTCCAAAGTTAATAATATCCTGAAATATTGGTCTGATCAACTTGCTGGTTTTGCTCGTCTGCTACTGAAATACATAAGTACACACACACACACACACACACACACACACCCCTTTAAAATAGAAGTAAGCACCTTATACTGCCATACATGTAATCCTTTTTTTCCATATAAACACAGAGCATACACTTGTAAATATACATTTGAACCACATACTGCATTATCTACAAGCCATTAACTACATGTTTTTTTGTTTATTTATCTGATTTTCCCGTTGTTTATGTGTTGTTGTTTTTCTGTCCACAATGTCTTAACTATAACAAAAAACAAATGTTTAACAAATTAAAGTACTCATGATGTATTGAGTCATTCCAGTTATTCTTGTACAGTGTCCTGGTGTGTTTACGGTGTGACTAAATCTTTGTATTGTGTGTGTGTGTGTGTGTGTGTGTGTGTATCTGACTGAATGAATCTGTAAAACACTTTTTCCAGTTCATAGTCAGGGAGCCAAAGTATGAAAAGTTCAATAAAATGGGTTGAACCTGACATGGTCTGCCATACTTTTTATTTGTGTTTTTTTTTTGTTCATTTTGATCCTCAGGACCAATAATTGGAGGGTCTGCTCTGCTGGAAATACTGCACAAAAACAAAAAAATTGTGGTCCAGTTAGTGTATGCACCCCTCATTTTTTGATAGAAAATGTAGACAAATGAAAATGTTCCTTCAGTCCTCAGTGGGCTGGGTAAGCTGTCAATAAATGCATTCAGGATCAAAAAACACATATGGAGACAACCTCCAGTGAAAACATAATTCTGAAAACACATTTCTGCATGATTTTGGCTCCATTTAATACAAAAACATTAGGTGTTTTCTCACTTTTTTCCAATATTTTCAACTTTTATCCATTGGCAATCAACTATTCCACCAAGTTCTGACATCAGCCAATACGCCATTCTGTTCAGCAAACAATGAACGCATTCCACTGAAAAATGATACAAATCCAACCAAAACCACTGGATCTGGGATCAGTTCTGTACTAGTGGGACACACAGGCCCAGAACTGCAAGAGAATTTAAGATACTGTCAAAATTCTGAAAGACAGAAGAGGAAGATATTTAGATTCATGGCACACACACACAAACACACACACACAAATACACACACACACACAAGATCTTAGTGTCTTAGTGATTTTTGTCAGTTTTTGACCTTATAATAGTTGTTTTATTGCATGTCTTTACTTTTTAGCAAGTGCTGCTGGGATGTTTTATGTCAAGAGGAGGGGGATGACCATGTCCAGGAGCACACAAAGATGAAATGTAGAGTTTCAGAGTGTTCCAGTGGGTGTCCTGTAAGGCTCAGATGGTCTTCATACCTTTGAACGTCAGCTGAGAAGCTGTTCATGAGTTCATGTGTACAGAACACAACAGTCTGTCCACCTGCTCATATTACACAGGTGTCAAACATGTGTCCCAGGGGCCAAATCTGCACCCCCCCCCCCCCCCCCCCCCCCAAAGGTTCCATTGCGGCCCTGCAGGATGAAAGGTCATAACTGCCCTTATGAAACAAAAATATATGGCAATATATTGAAAAATATAATGCATTATATTAAAAAATACATTTCCATATATGGGAAAGTAGTGCATATATTTTCCAATATACTGCAATATATGCTTTAATCATATATTGATACATATAAAACATATATTGCAATGAAGACAAAAACTGCCCTATATTTTTACATATAGTTTTATTGAAACTCAATTTCTTTCCATTGACACAAGTTTACATAAAGCAGATATTTATCAACACTTACATTACGTGGTATGCATAATAACATATTTCATGAAAATATGCATCGTGATATACATGAAAAAAGTGTTTACTGAAAAATGATGCCTTCTTAGTCATTTTGGCAACATAGGATGAAAAAGATGTACATATATATACATGCATATTTTTTTAAGTGTATGACTAAATATATAATTACATATATTTAGTAATACACTAGACAACATATGTATGTATATATGCACACATGCATTATGAAGTGTATTACTAAATATATAATGACATATATTTACATATATAAGTAAATATATTGTCATATATGTTTCAATATATGGAAAGCGGCAATTCCTTATGTATTTTTCAATATATTGTAATATAATACAAAATATATTGACACAATATATTATTCTGTATATTTTAAATATGAATATATATTATACAGTAATATATTTTTCAGTCAGTAATATATTGACAGTCAATATATAGAGAAATATATTTTCTTTGCATAAGGGTGAACCTGAACAGTCCAGGTTGAACTAATCCTGTTGGTTCAGGTTCCACATACAGACCAGTGGGATCTACAGTCAAAAGAACCACACAATAAACCAGAAAGAATGACAAACACACATTTACTGTGAACAATTATGTGGAAAAAATTTAAATGAAAAAAATAAGATTACACTGAAAATATTTACATTTACAAAACTGTTCTTTCACAATAAAATGCAAATAAATCCATAAATAAAAGCACAGATGAACAACCTGAACTGTGCAGTTTGAACAATATTCTGTCTGTTCCTAAATGTTTGGTGCATTTATGGATCCACTGGGATCTGCAGTTGTGTTCAGAAGAACAGATGGAATATTGGAGAAACTGTTCACATTTTAGTTCAAACTCCAACATTTGAACAATATTCTGTCTGTTCCCAAATGTTTATGAAACACTGTGTGTACATGTATATCAGCTCACATGTGCTCACAGCTCTTCTGTGTCTGTGTTCAGATTAAATCAGTCTCAGTGAATCCAAAGGAACTTTGTGTTGGTAAATGACAGTTGTTCAAATGGACAGGATTTCACTTCTGTTCAACATGTTGATGCTCATATGAACTATGTTTTCAGCTCCAAAATGAACCATTTCAGCACAATTAATGCTATATTTTCATGTCACAAATGGACAAGTTCTATTTGAACTGAACTGAGCTGAAAAACAAATCCTCTCTTCTTTTGGATTCCCCAGTTTTTCTTCCCAGATTCTCTCCTCCATATCACATGTTTTATTTGTACAGGTTCAATCTGGAGTATGGTGCTGATCCATCCTGCTTCTGTTCCACCAATACATACATGAAGAATGGCACACAGCACTGTTTACATCAACACTTTTACAATAAGAAGCATTTTTAGACACAAAGAACAATTCTAGATTGTTCTTTCCTCTTTAGTCTGATGCTAAACTATCCAATAAATAATAGTGCTCCTAGTTTTTGCACAGGGATCATTAGTGTAAACGCTGACATGGCTGCAGAGCATCAGTATGATGGGATCCACAACAACCATGTCACATCCGTCCACTGACACATTTAGTGTTTTTGTGTCAGCTGGGATTGTTTCAGATCCACAATACCAACATTTAGGAAGAAGAGCACAATTAGCAATAGGAAGTAGTAAGTTTTTGGGGGATTTTTGGGTGATTTTTGGGTGGTTTTTAAGTGTTTTTTGGGTAATTTTTGGGTGATTTTTAAGTGTTTTTTGGATGATTTTTAAGTGTTTTTTGGGTGGGTTTTAAGTGTTTTTTGGGTAATTTTTGGGTGATTTTTAAGTGTTTTTTTGGGTGGTTTTTAAGTGTTTTTTGGGTAATTTTTGGGTGATTTTTAAGTGTTTTTTTGGGTGGTTTTTAAGTGTTTTTGGGGTAATTTTGGATGATTTTTAAGTGTTTTTTTGGGTGGTTTTTAAGTGTTTTTTGGGTAATTTTTGGATGATTTTTAAGTGGGTTTTTTTGGGTGGTTTTTAAGTGTTTTTTGGGTAATTTTTGGGTGATTTTTAACCTCCTCAGATCCAGGAAATGTCAGCAGTACCATCTTTTTTTTTTATTCAGTCAGTGTCTATACTGGAAACATCCTGATGCAACAGTTTTTTCAGATGCAGTTTTGAACATTTTGATGGAATGTCCTTTGTGGTGGACAGTTTTCTTTTGTTTTGTATAAAGTTGTGAAACTCCTGTCCACACTAATAAACCATGACTCCATTCCTAATAAAGTACTGGGACTGACCAGAGCATCATGGGTAATGTCACGTCCGTCTCCCAGCAAAAGTTTTCACATCCACGTGCTATTCCAAATCCAATATTTATGAAAATAGAGCTTCCACTGTCAGAGAATATCAGTAGTCTGTGCACTAATGGATGAGCATTATTTACACACACTTCTATAACTGTAGGACAACTGTTCTGGACACAGATGGACACTCATTTGACCCCCGAAGGACATTTTAGCTGACATGTAGAAATAAGAAGTCCAGGCAGAATAGTGTTCAAATTGCACTAATTTTTCAAATGAAATTTCTGTTTTTTCAGGTTTTTCACATCTTTTTTGTAAAATGTAAATATTTTCATAATTTAATTGGGGTTTTTTTTGTTCTAAAACAAAAAGAAAAACTGTGATTTGTCATTATTTACAGGTCATTCAGTCATTATTTGACTGGTTGGGTCCACTGCAGATCAAACTGGGCTGAATATGGAACTGAACTAAAATGACTTTGACAGCCCTTGTCATATCACATGGGATGGTTCAGTGGTTTGGCTGACAGTGAAAGGGTGGGTGGGGCCGTCTGGATGTCTGGGGTCCCAGCTGGCACCCCCCCACGACCCCCCACACACACACACACTACTAACACACTGATGGAGGGAGGGGCTTTTATTGAATCTGTTCAACAGAAGATCAGGAGTTTGTCTCTTTAGATTTCCGTCCTTACACTGTAAAAAAAAAAAAAAAAACATTAAAAAAAAAAAACCATTATTATTCTGGCAGCGGGGGTGTATTGTAAAATAATGGAAAATTTTGCATAATTAAAATACATTTTTTTGCCCTAACTTTACATGAGATTTTGCTTTTTTTTTTTTTTTTTTTTTTTTACTTTTTAATGTTTAATACAGAATATTTACATGTATTAAAACAATCCAATTCCCTATGAATATATATATATATATATATATAAATAATTTTCAGTGAGACTCAGTTGTCCAATCCACTGATAAAAACTGTATTTGGACAGTTTATCAGTGCTTATACATGTTATACATTCACAAAAATACATTTATTCAACAGTTTTGTTGTGAAACCTCCTGTAATTACACAAGATATTTGTCAATTAACAAACAAGTCTGGTTCAACTGACAGAACTAATACTTCTGTTACTGTTAACTGTCAGTAATTTTATCTGGTTTTATTATTTTTTTTACAGTATTAAACTTTTAATTAACAATTTAATCTCATAAATAGAAAAGAAATATTTGTGAAATTATGATACATTTGCAAATGTATTTGAATTGTATTGTTCTGTGAAAAAAGAAAAAAATTCTTTTGAAAAATATAAATTTTCTGGTTATTCACAGTTATAGTTTTTTCCTGTTCTTTTCCATTTGACATGTAAAATCACAATCTGGTTTTGTCATTTCATTAATATTTTCCTGCATCTGAAAAATACAGAAAAAATCTGTAAAATAACAGTGAGAATTCTGTTAAATGACAGATTTTTTTTTTTTTTTACAGTGTATGAACAAAACACATTATTAGTACTGTTCTATTCCATCTGTCTGTATTAGATCAACTGTTTTTACTTGAACGACTGTAGAGGTTTGTTTAATGCATGAACCTTTGTATCTCTCATTTTTTTTTCAAGTGTTTTTGGAATATTTTATCAAACCGTGGCCAAGAAGATGGTGAATTCAGAGCAAATGTTTGATGTCAATTGTTCTTTCTTTAATATCGATAAATCTCCTGTTGAACTGTGACTAAATACACTGGTTCACATGTTAAACCATATCATACAGTAGATTTTTCTGTTGTTGAAAAGTTGAATTATTTTAATGTATTTGCATTTAAATGGAATTACTTTATGCAATAAATAAATGAAGCTGCATAAAAGTAGATATGAATAAATGCAGCTGAAAAGGACTCTAATTTATGAAACAGTGTAGTGTTTTATATCATTTAATTTTTATTTTAATTATTTCATACATTTTTTTTAATGTGTGTGCTTTGTTTACTTGGTATTCATATCGGCCTTTTTGACTTCGAACCACTCCTACACAATGGTGTTACATGCATATATATATATATATATATATATATATATATATATATATATATATATATATATATACATATATATATATGTTTTTTGTTCTTATTGTTTGTAATGTGCAAATAAATAGATACATACGTAAAAGATAGAGTAATAAGCTGAAATATTTAAACTGTATTGACTAAATTAATTCAACGTATTATTATTATTATTATTATTATTATTATTATTATTATGTTTATTGCCCAGTCTATTGATGTTGAATTATTTAGATGAATAATAAATCACTAAACTCAATTAAAGAAATGAACAGGATGCAACAGTCTTTTATATCATTAGATTTTTCAAATTTTAATTACGTTGTTTGTTTGTTTTTTTTTTTGTGTGTGTGTGTTTTGTTTATTTACTTTGTATTCATATCAGCCTTTTTGACTTGGAACCTCTCCTACACAATGGTGTTACATACATTTTTTTTTTCTTTTTTTTTTTTCTTATTGTTTGTGATAATCATTTATTTATTGTGGTAATAAATGAACAGGACAAAAGACAAAAAGACAAAAAGAGAAAGAGGGAGGGAGGAGGTAAAGACAGCTGGACACGGACTAGGGGAGAGAGAGAGAGAGAGAGAGAGAGAGAGAGAGGGGTAAACAAAGAGCCAGAGAGGGAGCGTGAGGGGCGGGGCTTGGTCGTCACGTACAGCCGCCAACAGGAGGGGAGGGGGTGAGCAGTGGGGGGGGTGTAGAGCCGGTCTCCTCTCTCTCTCTCTCTCTCTCTCTCTCTCTCTCTCCTCTCTCTCTCTCTCTCTCTCTCTCTGCAGCGGCCATGCTGCTGTCCGCCGCCTGTCTCGGTGCATCCCGGTCTGTCGCCGGTACACCCTGCCTCCTCCTCCTCCTGCTCCTCCTCCTCCTCCTCCGCCGCTCCTGCTGCTCCTGCTGCATCCCTGTATCCCGGCTCTGCGGCCCGGAACGGAACGGATCCACCCGGTGGTAACGGACCGGAACACAGACGGAAACAGCACCGACGACCGAGCGACCGAGGAGGGAAGAGGAAGCAGCCCCATAGCAACAAACCGGTCTGACGGCAGCAGAGGTAGGTGCCTCCACCCCCCCCACCCCCCCCCAGTGTGCATGTGTGTGGAAGGCCTTATCAGCTCAGCGGTGTTTGGGCGGAAACACACACACACACACACACACACACACACACACACACACACACACACACAGGTATGAGTGCAGTCCAGTCAGGTGTTTGGGTTCACATCCTCCATTTTCCATCCAAATGTTCCAGAAGCTCCAGGATGCAGAGGACAGACTGGAGCTGGAGAAGCATGTGTGCATGAAACACACACCTGCGTTTAGGACCAGTTTAGGACCAGTTTAGGACCAGTAAACCCAGCTGTTCCACCTTTAGTCTGACCTGGTCTGCACTGGACCACACCAGGAAAAGAAGAACCCAGAAAGAACAACCAACAAACACTTCTGGGTGGGTTTTAGGTGGTTCTACAGTAGTACCTTCTCATTAGTCCATGTGCATTCTGGATCAGATCTCCAAAGACACTAAACACTGAGGAACAGAAGAAAAGAGTTCAAACTGGACTGAATTTAATACAGACATTTCAGGTTGGACACATTTGTTCAGGTTAGTCACAGTTTATTGGTACAGGAGAGTTTGGAAATGGAAAGAGTTTCACAATTTAATGTTTTTTTTGCACTAAAACAAAGACAAACATTTGAAGTTGTCATTATTTACAGACATAATGTCATATTATTTGTTCCATCAAACCCAGTAGTAAATCTGCAGTGGTTCTTCTGTGTGGGTTCTTCTGCTGTTCTTATTGGACTGTAGATCAGATTGGTCTGGATGTGGAACCCACACTAACATGAGTTCCACAGCCTGGACTGTGGAATTTAGACACTGTGTAAATTCACCCCAGGGGTGGGACTGGAACCTTTGGGGGGACGCAGGTTTGACAGCCCTGGACTACATACATTTTCCACTTTTCAACTCCCTGACACCTCTGGAATCACCACCTTTATGAAGAACTCCAAGCCCTCCACCTGTCACCTCTGCTCAAATCCTGCCTTCCCTCTCTCCTTCCCTCTCTCCTTCCCTCCCTCCTCCCTCTCTCCTCCCCTCTCTCCTTCCCTCTCTCCTCCTTCCCTCTCTCCTTCCCTCTCTCCTTCCCTCTCTCCTCCTTCCTCCCTCCTTCCCTCTCTCCTCCCTCTCCCTCTCTCCTTCTCTCCTCCTTCCCTCCCTCCTTCCCTCTCTCACTCTTCTCTGACCATTGGAACTGTTCCTCCACAGTTGAAACCTGCAGCCGTCACCCCCATCCTGTAAAAACCTGGTCTAGACCCCCACTATTTCAGTCACCTCTGCTCCATCTCTCACCTTCCTTTCTTTTCCAAAATTGTTGAAAAAATAGTCACCACTCAACTCCACACACACTTAATGTCCAGTAGTCTGTCTGGGTCCTTCCAGTCCGGTTTCCTCTGGTTCATTATCCATCCTGATTCTTCTGGACCTGAGTGCAGACTTCAAACCCCCCTCCTCCTCAGTAGACTCTCATCTATTGGCATCATCCCCCCCCCCCCCCCCCCCCCCGCTGGTTTCATTCTTATCTGTCGGGCCACACTCAGTTCATTCAGCTGAAAACTTCCCCCAGTTGCCTCTGGTGTGCCCCAGGGCTCCGTCCTGGGGCCCCTTCTTTTCACCATCTACCTCCTCCCCCTCAGCAATATCTTCAGAAAATTTCACATCCAACTCCACTGCTATGCAGATGACATCTAGCTCTACCCCACCACCAAACCTTACTCCACACTCCCGCCCTCCTCCCTCCCTCACCTTCTGCCTCTCTGAAGTTCAATCCTGGTTCACCTCCAGCTTCTTAAAACTCAATAGTGACAAAACACAAATGCTCCTCATTGGCACAAAATCCACTCTTTCCAAAACCAACACCTTTTCCCTCACTATCGACAGCTCCTCAGTCTGCCCCTCCCCTCAGGTTCACAGTCTGGGTGTCATCCTCCATGGCCTACTATCTTTCAAATCCCACATCAATAACATCACCCAGTCTGCATACCCCCCACCCCCCCCACCCCCCATACCACCTCTATTCTCGTACACAGTCTCGTAACCTCCCGCCTTGACTACTGTAACTCCCTCCTATTCGGTCTCCCCCAAAAGTCCCTCCATAAGCTGCAACTGGTCCACAACTCTGCCACCCACACCATCACCAAAACCCCCTCCTACCACCACATCACCCCCACCCTCCAGGAACTACACTGGCCCCAGTCAAACACCCCCACCCTCCAGGAACTACACTGGCCCC
The DNA here is from genome assembly GCF_902148855.1 of Sphaeramia orbicularis. NCBI lineage: Eukaryota > Metazoa > Chordata > Actinopteri > Kurtiformes > Apogonidae > Sphaeramia > Sphaeramia orbicularis. The sequence goes on along the minus strand of NC_043974.1, from coordinate 1,290,271 downwards.
AGTCAAACACCCCCATCCTCCAGGAACTACACTGGCCCCAGTCAAACACCCCCATCCTCCAGGAACTACACTGGCCCCAGTCAAACACCCCCATCCTCCAGGAACTACACTGGCCCCAGTCAAACACCCCCACCCTCCAGGAACTACACTGGCCCCAGTCAAACACCCCCATCCTCCAGGAACTACACTGGCCCCAGTCAAACACCCCCATCCTCCAGGAACTACACTGCCCCCCCCAGTCAAACAGAGAATTGAATCCCACCTCCTCCTGTACATGTAAATCCCTCCACAGTCTGACTCCTCAGTACCTTCAGACCTCCTCCATGTCACCACTCCAACCCCTTCCCTTAGCTCCTCCTCCTCCATCCACCTCACCGTGCCCCCTGTCCACCTCAGCACCATGGGGGGGCGGAGCCTTCAGCCTCTACTCCCTCCCACCATCCATCTGTAAGAGTGATTCTGTCCCCACATTCAGATCCAGACTCTAAACTCACCTGTTCAGAACAGCCCCCCCCCCCCCCCCCCCCATAAACTCTACTCTCCATTTTACAGCTTCATTTCTATATATAGTCATTAATCTTTTATCTGTTTATTTCTTTGTATTTTATGGATTGTTAGTTTTATCTTGTTGTGCAGTGTCCTTGGGTGTCTTGAAAGGTGCTTATAAATAAAATTTATTATTATTATTATTATTATTATTATTAGATGACTGAATCAGTTCATTCCATAGATGCTAAATCCTGTGTCTTCCTGCACCAGCACAGATAAACGAAGGCTCAAAGGCAGTTGTTGCATTTGTGTCTGACAGGACTGAGATCTGTCCTGTTGATCATGTGACTGTCATCTCTTTTATTATCAGGGATAGAGGGATGGTGAGGACCAGCGCAGACTCAACGGACAGGATTAGCAGGACTGCAACCACAGTGTACGGCCTGAAGATGGACTACTGGGACTGAACAGCCTCCAGATCCACCTGGTGTGGGGTCAGCTGACTGGGACTAGCACTGGGACTAGCACTGGGACCAGCACTAGGACTAGCACTGGGACCAGCACTGGGACTAGCACTGGTACTGAACGGCCTGCAGATCACCTGGTGTGGAGCCAGCTGACTGGGACTACCACTGGGACTACCACTGGGACTACCACTGGGACTACCACTGGGACTACTACTGGGACTACCACTGGGACTACCACTGGGACTACTACTGGGACTACCACTGGGACTACCACTGGGACTACCACTGGGACTACCACTGGGACTACCACTGGGACTACTACTGGGACTACCACTGGACTACCACTGGGACTACTACTGGGACTACCACTGGGACTACCACTGGGACTACTACTGGGACTACCACTGGGACTACCACTGGGACTACCACTGGGACTACCACTGGGACTACTACTGGGACTACCACTGGGACTACTACTGGGACTACCACTGGGACTACCACTGGGACTACTACTGGGACTACCACTGGGACTACCACTGGGTCACCCAGAGTCAACGTTGAGAACATAGGACTGTGTTTCTGTCGTCTGCTGAGTGGGTGTATCTGTTCATTTTAACCCGAGCAGACAAACTAAAGAACCTCCTGGTGCTGAACCTTGAAGCTCCATGTCATCTTTTCTACTCAAGTTTTCATGACTCAATATTTATTGGCAGCAGACTCAACACTGAAATATCAAATGAACACTCCTGAACGGAGTTTCTAAAGATGAACAAGCCACTCCTAAACTGTGTGAGTTCCAGTTGTGTCTGCCCACATGAAAGTCAAAGTGCCCTTGAGCCAAAACCCTGACCCCACTAATCTTTTGAATTCTATGGATTAGTGCCTCTAAAATGTTGGATGTTTTAGGGTTGTTGCAATTAAGAAAAGACTTGGTGGTACTGGAGGGTCAAGGCTGAGTAGTTCCCAGTTTGAGGAAACCTCTTATGCAGACGTGGACACCAAACCTCCATCTGTCGTCTGTTCACTGGGATCCGGCCTGGATTTTATGGGAACGGCAGCTGCTTTAAAGAACTGCATCCAGACTCCAAAAGAAAAACAGTCTTTTCTATGTTGAAAGTTTCAGAGAAGACGCTAAAGGAAGCCTTCAGTCCCATTGTCTGGCCGTCTGAAAGTCTGCTGGATCTACACCATTTGGTTCGGTTCATCAGAAGGTCTTGGTACCAGAAAAACTACTGGTTATTTATCTATAAAACAGTTGTCAAAGTGTCAGGTGCGTCTCTCTGGGATTACACACCACTGTACTGAATCAGTGGTTTCCTTTTGCTGTCATTGTCTTCAGAGCGGTACAGGAGTGTGTGCTCATCTCTGTCGGAGGATGAATCTCCTGTAGCCCTGGTTCTGCTGAACGTTCCTGGACCCTGTACCGTCATGTCTCTGAGTAATAAGACTATCGAGTTGGAGCATTTCGACGAACGCGACAAGATTCGTCGAGGACGCTCCCCTCGAACCAAGAGGGATGACTCTACCAGCAGCGCCGGAGGGGGGGGGTCCGGCCCCAGCTCCAGGGGCAGCAGCCTGGTCCCTAGCCCCGCCCACAGCGCCAACTGCAGCTACTACCGGACCCGTACGCTGCAGGCGCTCACCTCCGAGAAACGGGCCAAAAAGGTCCGCTTCTACCGGAACGGAGACCGCTACTTCAAGGGTCTGGTGTACGCCGTGTCCAGTGATCGGTTCCGCTCTTACGATGGGCTGTTGATGGAGCTGACGCGCTCTTTGGCCGATAACTTACATCTGCCGCAAGGCGTCCGCACCATCTACACCATAGACGGCAGCAAGAAGATCACAAGTATGGACGAGCTGGTGGAAGGTAAGACCGAAGACTCGACCAGTTGAAACGTACTGTTAGTTAACTCAGAGGATACAATAGTTGTTAGAGTTTCTGTAATGTCGCCCCCTGCTGATTAGGGCTGTGTATCTGCAAGAATCTGGCGATACGATACAAATCACAATACTAGGATCATGATACAATATATCATGATATATCATGATACTGTTAAAAAGGCAATTTTTTGTTAGTTTTGTTTCTTTTTTTTAATTGATTATTTCCTGGAAGAATTGAATTGCAGCAGAAATCTGCACAAATACTACACACATTTTTAGAGTCAGAAAAAAAATCTGCATTAGCGTGCTAGATTTCAAAAAATATTCCCCAGGCACACTGTAGGATTTGTGTAAAAATAAAAGTAATTTTCTGTAGAAAAAAGCCCTGATGAAGGCCAGAGGTCGCAACGCGTTGGCTGAATTTTAAAAGATTGCCATGAACTAATAAAGGCATTTTATTTTTACACAAATCCTACAGTGTGCCTGGGGAATATTTTTTGAAATCTAGCATGCTAATGCAGATTTTTTTTTTTTTTTCTTTGACTGTAAATAGCCAGACACACCACAAGTTTCCCAATAGCACCTGTGGATAATCACCAAGAAGACCCAGCTGCACTTCCACTCTGTTGGATTATTAAACACATTTGTATTTGATCCCAACAGGATCTAATGTTCTATCAGCAAATGTTCCAACTGTGTTCAAACTGAAATTCAGTTTTACACACATTCCAGTTTCAGATCCTGTTCAAATGTTCAGATTCTATTAGTTCACAACTAACATCAGAACAGGATTTGAGTTCAATCCAAACAAAGGAACCAACATCTGCCTCTCAGACAGAAAAAGTGTTTTTAAGATGATTCAGATAACCATTATTTAACACAGTAGTGTTAAATAATAATAAATAAAATATAAGCAAAAAAGAAAACCAAAATGAACCTCCACAATATCTGCATTTGAATAAATACCTAAAAATATCCACACAGTACTTTTTAATATCGATACAGTATTGTGACATGAAATATCGCGATATATTGCAGAACCGATATTTTCCAACACCCCTACTTCAGACTCTACCGGCTTGATTTGTTAATGAAACGTACTGGTCCAAAGGTGTCAAATATTTGGTGAACTGAGGGTGTGATAGTTGTTGGAGTTTCTGTAGTGTCGCCCCCTGCTGACCTAGTCGTTAGTTTTTGTCTTCATTTCATTTTAAGTTTTTCTTTGCTAGTTTTTACCCCTCGGCCAACTTCTGGCCGAAGGGATATTGTCATAGTTTTGTTGTCCGTCCGTCCGTCTGTCTGTCTGGTCCATTCAACAACATAATCACATTCTCTGAAGAATGCGTTGAGCTATCTGCACAAAATGTATCCTGTGGCTGCATCTTGACATGAACAGCCTATTGACAATAGTTCACCTTGACCTACTTCTTCAAGGTCAGATGGTGTGAAATCGACACATGACCCCTTAGTTGGGCTGATGTGTTTGTCTGAAACAGCGCTGTGCAGTTCTAATATCTGAGTACTGTCATATATAAACATGTATGGAATAAGTTTTACACAAAGACAGTCTGATCTAAATTATCAGGCAGTGACTGTCAACAGAATCTCACACTATATTTGGCCCAGGGGGATTAAAAGTATGTCCCCTCTGTGTCAGAAACATTCCCATATTAACCCTTAGTGGTCTGAGTCTATTCTGTCTGTTTTTCAGTCCTTTTGATTTGGCCTTTATATACTATAGAAACAAATGTTTACTATACCCATGTTTGGATCTGTTTTTTCAGCACAACTTCATCTAGATCATCTGTCTATTATTTTTTCACTTTAACCTACTATAAAAACACAAAAGGACAAAAAACACAAAAAATATAAAATCTGATTTGAAAAATGTATATAATTTATTGCATAAATAACACACAGATGTTTAACGAACCTTTTCAAAGACTTTCAAAGTGAATATTGGTTCCAAATATTAGGTATAGAAAATTAAAATTGTAATAAATTCAAACTATACTCACATATTTGACATTAAAGCAGATCTGTACATAGGATTTTCCCCCTAAAAGTGCAGTAATCAAACACAGTTATCATGAGAATTAGAATTGAAATGCTAATACTAACCGTCTGTGATTTTACTGCCGTTTATGGTTCTACCGGTAATCGTTACATCCCTGACACAGAGCTCATAGAAGATGGAGATGGGTCTGGATTATATACAGTCTAATGTTAGGGTCAGGGTTCTATGAAAAGAGTGAATGTTCAAAGGTTAAACTCAGTTGTTCCTTTTTGCTGAAGTTTCACCAGCGGTTCAGTGCAGACCTCTAAGAAAATAAATGGATTCATGCCATCAGTACATTAGTTAATGGATCTCTCATCTCCTTCCTTTGCTTTAATTTTTAATTTCTGTGTCTGTTGGCATTAGAATCATGAGTAGATAATCAATATTCAGACATTTCATCAGAAAAAAACCAACAGTTACATGACTTTGAACCCCTGAACTGAAGTTCTATGGTTTAATATTCACTAACTTTCTGGAGCTTTTTTCATTTTGGTCAAGGATCTCTCATTAGATCAGACTTAAGGAATCCTTCTGTGTGTTTGACCCTGGTCTGAACATCCAACAGGAATTGCATGTCATTAATGAAGCCCAGCGCTCTGCACATGCTTTCAGGGACTGAAACAGTCAAGAGCTTTGGTTTATGCACTGTATGAGTAATGTGTAAGGACGGACAGAACAAGTGATTGGTGGTGGAATTAATGATCATTTTAGTCATTCGATTTATTGAGGAAATAAACTAAACATTCATTCTAGATCATCTACACTTTGGACTCAAAACAGACAAACTATTAATCAGTAGGAAAAAAGGAGTTTTCTTCAATTACAGACCAGTTGGATTTGAAGTGATAAAAATGATATGTGAGTGATGTGAGGAGTTAGTCAGCTGATTACTACAGTAGACTTTAAGGGTGTTTTCACACAGCGTAGTCCAGTCTGTATCTGGGTTCACTGGACCCCAGAGTCCACTTCATTTTATCCATGTGAATGCAGCTGTTCTGTGCTCAGTACCCTGTCTGAGTCCAGTTCAGAAGGTAGTCCTGGGTTTGGACTGCCCAGCTCCAGTACACTCCAGTACCCAGTCACTGTGTGAATGCGATCCCTGTGCGAGTCTGGAAGTGAGCGAACCACCGCTGTGACAACAGAAGGGGGTAATCACCATGAGAGCATAGACGGGGCTCCTGTCGTCTCCTGGAAAAGCCTCAGGTCTGTGCGGTCCATGTTCACCTTCTGGACCCAAGCACTGGTGATAATATGAGGGACAGCGAAGGCGGCTCTGCTTCTGTTTACCTCCAACAGGATTACAGATACACAAGGGTTTGTCTGCTGCTGACTTCAGTGTTTGGAGGAGAGTGATCTACTGTTTGTTCCAGTGTCAGCTGTTCGTCTTTCACACAGGTGAAGCTCACTGTCACTTACATTAAAAAAAAAAAGTCCAGTTCTTTAAACATAAATTCGTCCTGCGTTCCTTTTTCAGGTAATGCTCAGTGACCTTATCGGACCAACTAAACAAGAAAACATTGAAATTCTGTTAAATTGAACCCAGTTAGTCCAGTGGTTGTGTTTTCTTCCAGGTCAGTAAATGAACAGTTCATTTGGTTTGTGTGATTTCACAGCAGAATGTGTGACGTATTAAACTGAACTGTGTCAGTGAAGGAGCAGATCTGAAAACAGCTGTCAATCAAACCACATTCAGCCTTTGGACCCGTCCTCCAATCGGCGCGCGGAAGCTTGGCATCTGGCCCGGCCGAGCTCCGCCCACAGCTCCGCCCATGGCTCCGTTCGCCCCTGGAGACGCTGAGCGTCCGGGGGCGGGACAACAGGTGTCCTGTGTCCAGTGCTGGTCCAGTCTGTAGTGGTTTTTCCAGCAGTTCCACTCAGTCCCATTGAAGTGCATGGACGCTGAGCGTCTACGGACAAATGCACTGAGCAGAGATGGAATGAACAAACACAGACACGGGAATGGAGGAGAAGTGAACAACATCCAGTCCACTGATCTGGGATCAAACTGATTCTGAACCAACTGGTCTGAGAGATGAACGTGTTCCAACACATTTGGAGTCAATGAAATGAAAACAACTGAACAGATTTGAGCATTTAATGGGAGTCATTTTAGGGTCAGAGGAGCTTCACTGCAGTCTGACACTAAACACCTGTGGTCTGTTTCCTGGAACACCTGTTTGTACTCAGGCCTGGACCGCGGTGCACGTGTGTGAACACAACATCTGTGTGGAAGGTGTGAATGTATCCAAGTACAGTACTACGGACTGGAGTACACTGTGTGAAAGCGCTCTGACTCAGACATTCTGCAGCTTCTGAAAATGAGTAAATTCACAGTTTTTGACTTTTATGTGACTAAAGCCAGTGTTTGAATGCAGTTTGCCAGGTGTTTGACAGTTTTCTTAAAATTGAATTGAATGTGATTATAAATCATTTGTCAGAAGCAGTTCCAGTGTGTTGTCAGTGGACTTCCTGTGTCAGTGCCTAATGCTGGTGGGTCTAAATTGCGTCTCCAGTCCATTTCCTCTGTAGTGAACAGCTCAGTGTGTGTCCTCTGTCATGTCTTGTCTCAGTTATATCCCCTTCCATTAGTATTGATGGCTGACTGGTTGTAAATGTCCACTAATGAGCGTTAGTGCCAGGATGTTGTGCAGCCACAGACGTACTAAAACACAGACGCATCACTCTGCTGCACTTCCTGGAAATAACAGATGACAAACACAGTAGTTCAGTGACAGCCCCAAAGGAAAACCAGTCTGTCATGAACTGTGTTCTGCCAAAGAGGAGTTCAGCGTCCAGGAGAGGGTCTGTGTGTGTGTGTGTGTGTGTGTGTTTTTCACACCTGATCTGAGGTTCCAGTATTAGTGTGAAGGACTGCATGACCCCCCATCTGATGAACTGATTCATGTTCGCAGCTGCACTGAACTGAACTGTACAGCTGTTTAGTAAATGTATGCAGGAAAAACATTTATCTGTAGTGACATTTAAAGTTCATGTGGTATAAAATAGGACTGTTAGAATATATGGGTTCTACAATATATCACGATATTTCATTTCACAATACTGTATCGATATTAAACAGTACTGTATGGATATTTTTAAGTATTTATTCAAATGCAGATATTGTGGAGGTTCCTTTTAGTTTTGTTTGTTTATATTTTATTTATTATTATTTAACTTTCTTTTATGAAATAATGTTAGTTCCTTTGTTGGGATGTCACGACTGTTTCCTTTTTATACTACGGCCGTGTTTTGACAAGAATGTGGTGATACGATACAAATCACAATATTAGGATCACAATATGATATATCACGATATATCATGATGCTCTTAAAAAGGCTTTTTTTTTTTTTAAATGATTATTTTCTGGAAGAATTGAATTCCATCATAAATCTGCCCAAATCCTAAACACATTTGTATTTGATCCCAACAGGATCTAATGTTCTATCAGCAAATGTTCCAACTGTGTTCAAACTGAAATTCTGTTTTCCAGACATTCCAGTTTCAGATCCTGTTCAAATGTTCAGATTCTATTAGTTCACAACTAACATCAGAACAGGATTGGAGTTCAATCCAACAAAGGAACCAACATTATTGAATAAAAGAGTGTGAAAGAAGAATGAATAAAATATAAACTAGAAGCACTCGGAGAGCGCAGACCTCCGCCAAGGCTGATCAGTGGCCCCCCCCGTGGGCCCCCCCACCCCCGATCACCACCAAAATTTAATCATTTCTTCCTTATCCCATTTCCAACAAACCCTGAAAATTTCATCCAAATCTGTCCATAACTTTTTGAGTTATGTTGCACACTAACGGACAGACAAACAAACAAACAAACAAACCCTGGCAAAAACATAACCTCCTTGGCGGAGGTAACAAAAACAACAAACTAAAATGAACCTCCACAATATCTGCATTTGAATAAATACGTAAAAATATCCATACAGTACTTTTTAATATTGATACAGTATTGTGAAATGAAATATCGCGATATATTGCAGAACCCATATGTTCTTACAGCCCTAGAAAGCATGATGGATTTCTAAAAAAAAAAATTTATTATTATTTTTATTTATTTATTTATTTTTTATTTTAAAATTTTTAATTAAAATTTTTATTTTTTAAATTAAAAAAATAATTTTAAAAATGTTTTATTTGAATTAATTAATTTATTTTTATGTATTTATGTTTTTTACGGTGCATTATTCAGATGTGTTCTGTCAGCACCTGCAGCAGGAGTTGAACTTGTAACCTGACGTCCTGCTGTGCAGACAGACGCTGTCTGTGTGTGTGTGACTGTATTTGAATAACAGCGATCTCAGCTCCGTCCTGTCCAGCTGGATGAACAGCACACTGAAAGTGTGCACACAGAAGGATAGGGTCATGTGACACCTGGAGGAGGGACCAGGTCATGTGACACCTGGAGGAGGGGCAGGGAGTGAGTGAACATGGAACGGAGATAAAACAGGAGGCCCAGATGTGTTTGTCTGAGGCGTCCTGGGGGTTGTACGGTGTGGTTTGTTCATGAGGTGAAAAGAGAGAAAGGTGTGAGGAGAAGATGGACAGACCAGACTGTTTTTAACCATATAAGGTAAAACAGGAAGTGCTTAGAACTGTGCATATGAGCAGCTGTTGCAAACACTGACAGGGTTTACAGTTTAAAGCAGGGCTGTCAAACCTGCGTCCCGGGGTCCAAGTGCGTCCCCCCCAAAGGTTCCAGTCCCACCCCTGGGATGAATTTCCACAGTGTCTAAATTCCACAGTCCAGGCTGTGGAACTCATGTTAGTGTGGGTTCCACATCCAGACCAATCTGATCTACAGTCCAATAAGAACAGCAGAAGAACCCACACAGAACCACTGCAGATTTACTACTGGGTTTGATGGAACAAATAATATGACATTATGTCTGTAAATAATGACAACTACAAATTTCTGTCTTTGATTTTGTAAAGATTCCAACAACGGTCTGGTGATCTGACTACTTACACTTCATACCAAACTGGACTTTCCAATGTCAACACCTCCCCAGAAATCAACCGGACTGAAAAATACAATGTCACCATATCAATGTGCTAAAACTAAAAAAAATAAATAAATAAAAGCTGAAAAAAGGTCCATTCAATAACTCTTGTCTACCTTTTAACCACAATCCAAACCACACTGTGCAAAAAATAACATTAAATTATGGAAATATTTCCATTTCCAGACTCTCCTGTAACAATAAAATGTCAGTAACCTGAACAAATATGAACAACCTGAAATGTCTGAAGAAAATTCAGCCCAATGTGAACTCTTTGACCTTGAAGGCCTAAATATTAATGACCAGTTTGTTAGAGGATATTTAAAGGCTTTACACTGATAATATGTTTTTAGATCCACTTCATATCCCTTGTGCGTTTGTACATATTTTATTGATCGTGTCAGTGATATAACAGTCATTTTCTGTGCTCTGTGTGTGGAATATAATCCTGCTCAGACAGGGAGTGTTTGGACAGCTACATTTCTTACACATTTCTTTCTGTGTTTGTGTAAATCAACATAAGTTAAAGCTGACACTTCACACATTCTTCCAGTGAACACGCTGCACAGGTTCTACAGATGAAAAAACTGGTGATTTTTAGCGGTGGTGCATTTCATCCATTTGACAGGTTTTCTTCATGTAATATTTGCAACGCCAGAATCAGTAGTCATGAATATACTTTAAAGGTCCCGTATTTTGCTATTTTTCAGTCATGTCATATAGGTCTCAGAAGCCCAAAAACATAGTATTTAAATTTGTTCGCCCCAAAATCATCCTTTTTTCGGAGTTTCAGTGGTGGAAACAGTCCCTCTCACCAGCCCTCCTCAGAACAGGCTGTTTCTGGGCCTGCTTCCGGGTATGCAAATGAACGCATCTGTCCACGCCCACTCCCCCTCCCCTCTCTGGGAGAGGACGCGGCTTACACTAGCGGTACTACTTATCTGTTCTGAATACACAAGTCACCTGTCTGAAATGGCCCTCTCTCGTCTACAATACACATGTCTCAGACAGAACGTCTTTCCAAACACTGGCTTTCTTTGCCTTGAGGCGTGATTGAGCCCCGACGGAAAACGGCGGTGTTGTGTCGGGTTCGTGGACCTGACACGGAAAGACGCCTGCCCCCACTAATGCAGGCAGCTACTAACAAGCCTGATGCTAACTGTACTGATGCTAACCACAAAAGGCCCGTGTTCACAGTAGTTCTGTTCAATGTCTCTGGATATTATCAGCTCTTGCATGTTAACGGGGACGCAAACGTTAGCAGCAGTAACCGAGCTATGTTAGCTGCCATGCTAACGTTAGACGTACACATCAACACCCACCAGCTTATCCGTAATGTAGGGTTATGCAGTAAAGATACAAACAAATGATCAGAACTTCCATCTCCCACACTTGGACTTGGGTCTCGAAGCGTTGGTACTGCGTCCTTCTTGGTTCGGAGTCTTTGTGCTAAGCCGCAGCTGTATGGGCCCATGTTAAAAAACACTCGTCCGTGAAATGCCGGGCACACACATACAAGCGTTTGGGAATGTTGTTTGGTCCATGACCATCACAGACAGAATCCAGACGCTTTTTACGGAGAGGCTCGGAAGTGGGGAGCAAAACTAAACTATGGTGTTGGTGTGTGCAGCCAACAACACCACTACCTGCGTGTCTCGCCTTCGCCATGTTTGTTGTCCAAGAGCTACTTTTCCAGGGCGGGGCTCGCTTTGCCAGGGTGGGGGCACAGTCAGGGGGAGGAGTTAAATCCGCTTATGTCGTCATAAACGGACCCAACTCAAACTCGGCCGTTTGAGCATTTTCACAACATGTGCTGTAGCAAGGCAGGAGGAAACAGACAGTTTTCACATTCCAACCTCATAATGAGGAACTGCAACACACACTACTGTAAGAAAACTGTCACAAAGTGACATGTGCAGAATACGGGACCTTTAAATTGTTGACCATTGTTACAATAGTCTCACATGTAGTTGCATTAAAAAAGGTTCAATTCATGATGACCGTTTCATGTCTGGAATTTTCCCCACATTTCTGTCTTCGTATCCCTTTCAACAGCCAAGTAAAAGACAGAAAATGTCCTTCAAGTCCATTCAGTAATAGTAATAGTAATAGTAATAGTAATAGCAGTCATTTCTGATGTATTTTTTAGGGGATGGGGGAGGCAGTATACTGTTCAGACTAGAGCTGAAACAATCAACTCAAAGTGATTAAAAAAAAAACATTCAACCACAGTTCTCCTGAATCTTCAGCTTTGTTTCCTTCACTTCTCTGCTGTTAAACATTGGTTCCACTGTTGTGTTTCACAGGGACGTTTATTGGGACGCACAAAGAAGCTTCAATTCAGGAAAACTGACGTAGAATATTTATTCTCTCACCACTTTAAACTGGAATTTGACCCCCTAAACATGCTCAAAAACTCACCAACTTTGGCACACGTCACATCCAGCGAAAAATTTTATAAAATGTAAAAATTAACCCCATATGTGCCAAAATGAGCTCTCTAGCACCCCCTAGATACACAAAAATGGCCCTAGCGGCCAGTAGGAATTTCGTGGGAACATGAAACAAACACCAAAATTTTTGTCTCGTCGAGCCCGACAAATCATACACTGACACCTATGAGCTAACTCCAACAGGAAGTTCAGAAGTAGCCTTTCAAAATAAAACATCAAAACGAAACTCGTCTGAGGTCGTTTGTCGCACTGCCTTCTAAAACCAAAACATAGAGTAAACCCTTTTAAAACAATTGATCTTGCACTTTTTTCATAACTGTCTTAGGTTTTTTTTTTTATAAGCCCAGAAAGTTGCAGAGTCTGAAACTGAAAATTCAGTTTGGACTTTTCCCCCACATATCATATATTTACATTTACATTTATGCATTTGGCAGACGCTTTTTTCCAAAGCGACTTACAGGGGAAAACCAAAATTAAAAAAAATAAATAAATAAAATAAAATACAATACAATAAATAGAATAGAATATTTCCCTTCAATCAATTCGAGTTGATTAATCGAATTGTGAATTTTTGCATTGGCTTCGATTAATGGTTTCAGCTGTAGTTCCGACAGTATTTGGTCCCAGTTCTATCGTATGGTCGTAAACCTCGGACCCTCCTCACTTTTCCGTTTTGCTCATTTTCTTTTTCCACAGGTGAGTGCTACGTCTGCGCCTCTAACGAGCCTTTCCGTAAAGTCGATTACACCAAGATCTCCGTCCCGAGCTGGAAGCCCGGAGCCAGCAGCGGGACCGGCACGCCCGGGTCGGCTCGGACCGCCACGGTCTCCACGGGGGCGTCGACCGGCGGGGGCGGCGGCTCCAGGGACCGCCCCGAAGGCCGGGAGGGCAGGGAGAGCAGGGAGAGCAAGGACTTCATCAAACCCAAACTGGTGACGGTGATCCGCAGCGGGGTGAAGCCTCGGAAGGCCGTGAGGATCCTCCTGAACAAGAAGACGGCGCACTCCTTCGACCAAGTCCTGGCCGACATCACCGAGGCCATCAAACTGGACTCTGGAGCCGTGAAGAGGCTGTACACGCTGGACGGGAAACAGGTCAGATACTGGTGCTCTGCTTTGTATTCATGTTCCACTAAAAAACAACAACTGTCTGTTTCTACCTCACTGTGCAGGTCTGAGCACTTAAATCTACAGGGGTTGGACAAAATAATGGAAACACCTTAAAAAATCCACAAAATATAATTTCATATGGTGTAGGTCCGCCTTTTGTGGCAATTACAGCCTCAATTCTCCGAGGTATTGATTCATACAACCTGTGAATTGTTTCCAAAGGAATTTTCAGCCATTCTTCAGTTAGAATACCCTCCAACTCTTTTAGAGACGATGGCGGTGGAAATCGACGTCTTACTTGAATCTCTAAAACTGACCATAAATGCTCAATAATGTTGAGGTGTGGGGACTGTGCCGGCCATACGAGATGCTCAACTTCATTAGAATGTTCCTCATGCCATTCTTTAACAGTTCTAGCTGTATGGATTGGGGCATTATCATCTTGAGGTGAAGGTGTTTCCATTATTTTGTCCAACCCCTGTATGACATGAAATATATTCTCAGGTGCTTTGTGGCACAGGTGTCAAACCTGCGTCCTGGGGCCCAAATCCAGCCCCCCAAAGGGTCCAGTCCAGCCCACCAAAGGGTCCAGTCCGGCCCTGGGGATGAATTAATGAAGTGCATAACTTCCACTCAGATGTGCCCAGTCCTGTTAGTTCAGTTCCACATTCAGACCAGTTCAGTCTGCAGTGGACAGGACCAGTCACATACTGTCAGAAGAACAGAAATAATGACAACTGACAAGGTTTCTGTTTGGAAATGGAAATATTTTCATGGATTTACACTAAAACTAAGGAGAATTTCATAAAAAATGTGAATAATCTGAACAAATATGAACAACCTGAAATGTCTTGAGAGAAGTCAGTTCAATTGGACCAATCTTCTGTCTGTTCTTAAATGTTGTGTGTGTTTGTAGATCCACTGTGATCTGTACGTTATCATGAACATGTGGAAATGATAAACTGAGGCAGAATAGTGTTAAAATGACACTGATTTGTTCAGTTTGTTCATGTTCTTCACATCTTTTGAAAGGATAGTTTGTAGATGGAAACCTGTTCAGAATGTAAATGTACTTTTTTTGCTCTGAAACAGATAAAGTTTGGAGTTGACATTATTTCTATATTATTCTGTTATTATTTTCCTGGTTGGGTCCACTGCAGATCAGATTAACTGAATGTGGAACTGAACTAACAGGAGTTTGACAGCCCTGGTTTGCTTTATCTAGCTAGTATATATAATTAGGGATGCACAATAATTGTTTTTTACAACCGAAACTGGTTCAAGTCAGTGGTAAAAACTCTGTTAATAGTCCAGTAAAGGCTTGTACAGAACCTAAAGCCTCTGTCTGCTTCAGATGGATAAGAGACCAAAGGTTTTCAGCTGTATACTGTTTACGTCAGGGCTGTCCAACTCAGGTTCTTTCAGGTTCCACATTCAGTTCAATCTGATCTCCAGTCAAATAAGAACAGAATAATCTATAAATAGTGTTTCATATGAAAAAAATAACATTAAATTATGAAAACATTTACATTTTACAAACTATCCAAACAAAAAAATATGAATAACCTGAAAAAACTGAAATTTCTGAAGAAAAAATAAGATGAAATAATAAGAAGAAAAATCTGATCCATTTTCTGCCTCAGTTTATGTTTAATCCATGTTCATTACAGATCAGATCTACCAAGACACTAAACAGGCAGAAGACAGCTACAATTACACTGATTTTTCTGGAGACATTTCATTTGTTCATATTTGTTCAGGTTATTGACGTTTGATTATTAAAGCAGATCAGAGTTTAATGTTCTTTGCAGTAAATCAAAGAGAAAAAATTGGTGTTTCCATTATTTACAGACATGATGTCATCGGATTTTTTTCACATGATTTGGAGTTGATATTCATTTGCGGTAATAGTGAAAATGTTGGCATCAAAATTTGGAATAATTCGAACTCTGACGCTTAACTTAGTGTAAACTTTAAATGCCTTTAAGCACATGTTTATTAAACTGCTTTGAAAAATCACAAAATAAGCTACAACACGTGTGAGGGGCGGGGCTTGTTGTGCCTGGCACCGCTTGTTTTCAGCTGGTTTCAGGACTTCAGCTGTGGTACTTCTAGAACGTGGTGTGTGTTTAAAGCCACAGAACTGCCACGCTCAGCTGAAGTCGTCTTTTCGTACGTCGTGTTGAACAGACGGTGAAGGCGCTCTGATCCTGACAGAAACTCCTTTGTGCGTCCATGTTTGATTTAAGATGGCGGATTAAAACTCGACACGTTGGCTGACAGAACTATTTTTACACACAAAGCAAACACACATAGATTCTGTTCAGAGCTGGAGATCAGAGGGTCGGCAGTGACACAAAGACAGGAAGAGCTGAAGGAAAGCACAGACAGCACAGGACATGTGGACGGACGGAGGGACGGAGAACGCAACTCACACTTATATACACACACATTTATATATTTGTACATATTATCCACCCAGCTAGGGATGGAACCATTACCAGTATAGCAATAAACGGCGGTAAAATCACGGACGGTTAGTATTAGCGTTTAAATTCTAATTCTCATGATAACTGTGTTTGATTACCGCACTTATAGGAGAAAAAACCCGATGTACAGATCTGCTTTAATGTCAAATATTTGAGTATAGTTTAATTTATTACAATTTTAATTTTCTATACCTAATATTTGGAACCAATATTCACTTTTAAAGTCTTTGAAAAGGTTTGTTAAGCATCTGTGTGTTATTTATGCAATAAATTATATACATTTTTCAAATTGGATTTTAAATATATATATTTTTTGTGTGTTTTTTGTCCTTTTATATTTTTATAGTAGGTTAAAGTAAAAAAATAATAGACTAGAAGCACTCGGAGAGCACAGACCTCCGCCAAGGCTGATCAGTGCCCCCCCCCCCCCCCCCCGCCCCCCCCCCCCCCCCCCCCCCCCCGATCACCACCAAAATGTAATCATTTCTTCCTTATCCCATTTCCAACAAACCCTGAAAATTTCATCCAAATCTGTCCATAACTTTTTGAGTTATGTTGCACACTAACGGACAGACAAACAAACAAACAAACAGACAAACAAACCCTGGCAAAAACAGAACCTCCTTGGCGGAGGTAATGATATAGATGAAGTTGTGCTGAAAAAGCAGATCCCAAACATGGGTATAGTAAACATTTGTTTCTATAGTATATAAAGGCCATTCAGAAAAAAATTCAACTACAAAAAAATTATTGGAAAATACAACCACTCATTTACTTCCATGTGAATCAGTCCACTCCTCAGGATCATGTAACATCGTCTAACACCTTGTTCTAACCTTTGCTCCTGCAGCTCTTCTTACTAATCAGTGTGTCAGCGCTGTTTCTCATTTAATGGAGCCTTTTTATTGAGTTCGTTAATTCGCTGAACATTGCAGTCACCTCAGTGTAGGGCTGCGCCATTGATCGATTTTAAATCAAAATTGGATTTTTTAATCAGGACAGTTTTTAAAAAAGGGAAATAGTCAAATGGAGTTCATCTCTGTCGTACCTCCAGGCTGTGCACCTGTGGGCTTCTGGAAGCTCCTCCCCCTATTTATGACAGCGGTCTTTCACAGAAGTCCATGTGATGACCACGAATGTTAAACCTGTGATGGGTCTGCAGTGGTGATACCAGTGGAAGCCAGGGTGTCCAGCACTGAGCCCACAGTTCACATAGAACCGCATGGGGATCACTCATGTCATGTCCACACACACACACACACACACACACACACACACACACACGACTGCTGCCTGTCCCTGACTTCCACTGGTGTCACTTGTGTGGGTTCATCACTGGTACCATCTCAGACTGGAGGTGGGGGCAGTGCGTTGGACTGGGGGCTGCCCACAGAACAACATGCTGACTTCTGTTGTCTTTTATAGTTCCATCCAAAACTCTAAATCAGAATGGAACATTACCATTTCCATGTTTCGTGTGTCTTTGGCTGGTCTGGACCCATGGTGGAGCTGATACTGAACATACTGTCTAACAGGACCTGGGGTCTGCTCTGCTCTAGGGGGGTGGAATTACCCACAAACCCCTGCAGGGTCCACCTGAGTCCCGCTGATACCATCAGTGGAAACAGGGGGATGACTGAGGCTTTTATTTTGAAGGCACTGCATCATCTTCAAGGCTTTTATTCTCTGGGCTCACACTGGGCACTGCAGACCCCCATCCAGACCCATTCACACTGAACTGTGTGTGTGTGTGTGTGTGTGTGTGTGAGAGTGTGTGTGTGAGTGTGTGTGAGTGTGTGTGTGTGTGCGTGTGTGCGTGTCCTTAGTCTGTCCTTTCAGTCTGTGCAGTCACTTCTCACAACCGGATGGAAACCACATCACACACACTGAACACTGCAGTGTGGTTACCATGGCAACCACTCATCCAGTCCCAGCCCTTGACTACACACACACACACACACACACACACACAGACACACACACACACACACAAAGGGTGCAGCTCTGGAGGGGTTGAGTAAAAAGTTAAAGAGATGGAGATGAAACAAGGAGAGAGGAGGAGGAAAAGGAGGAACAGAGGAGAGACTGGGGGGGGGGGGGGGGGGCTGTGTAAAGACATTTCCATGGCAACTGTACGTCATTAAAATTCCACGGTACTTTTGTTTGTACTCGGCTGCACAGACAAAAGTACATTTTGACGTATTTGTGCTCAGACTGTTCCACTGCTGCTGCTTTATTCTGTTACTGCACCACAGTTTAAAGTCACTTCTAATCCAATCATCAATGAAGGATTCCCAGCTGGTGCTCAGAGTAACCTGGGGGAAAACTCTGCACTTACTAGTGAAGAATATTCAATAAAAAGGAAGAACGACGAAACAGGGTCACAAACTGATGTCATGTTGATGATACTGGAAATGTACATGGAATAACTGAGCAAATGTGGGTTAAGGTACGCAAAACAAATGGATAAAACTCAAACTTTGTCGTCTAAATGTAGCACATCAGTGTTACTAAAGCAAAACTAACACATGCTAAAAAGAGAAGATAGATTTTCAATGTTTAGATGAACGTAAGTAAGAAATGTGTTTGAATAAACAGCTGGAAAAGGCAGCTAATAATTATGTTTACTGTACATGAGAAGTATTGTAAAAATAGACAGATTTGTACATCATAATTTCAGTTACAGCAGTGAATGTTAACGGTCCACATGAGCAGAAGGAGATACCTAATAGTATGAGAACCAGAAAGAAACAACTTTTAGGGCCTGATTTACTAAAGGTTTACCTGTGTAAAAACATGTGCAAACTTGACTGTGCACACAAAATAATGGTGAAGCTGATCTACTACCAGGGTGCGCAGAGGTTTGTGTGTCTCAGATAATAATAATAATAATAATACTGATAATAATAATAATAATAATACTGATAATAATAATAATAATAATAATGATAATAATAATAATAATGATAATAATAATAATCACAATAATCATAATAATCATAATAATAATAATAATAGCTTTATTTGTATAGCACCTTTAAAAACAAAGTTTCCAAAGTGCTTTGACAGAGGACACAACAGCAGGATACAAGAAGTAATAAAAACACTAAAACACAAGCAACACAATAAGAGAGATGTGTGAAATAAATTAATAATCAAACAGGATAAAAATCACATTTAAAAAATTAAAATTAAAAACAAAAAATTAAAAAGTTCAAAAGGGGCAGACATCACATAAAAGCGTGTCTGTAAAAATGTGTTTTAAGAAGTGATTTGAAGGACGTCAGTGACTCCTCAGCCTTATGTCCTGGGGCGGACCGTTCTAAAGTCCAGGGTCCAGATGGAAAAGGTCCGGTCCCCTTTAGACTAAACCTGGACTGTGGAACACCCAGGAGCCCTCTGGCCTGGCTGGTCCAAGTGGCTCGTCCAACCCGTTTAGCAGGTTTGTCCTGATGAATATGAAATGTGTGTTTCTGCCAGAACATGCAGAATTATTGGGAGGAGTAGATGCACATATTTAGTTAGTGTGTGTAATGTGACTGACCAAAGCTGAAACTGGTTGCACTGGCTGATTTTGTGTCTATATTTAGTGCATCTGAAAGGCAGGTTTGAACTCAGGGGGGTCCAGTCCTGGTCCTGGAGGGCCAGTATCCTGCATGTTTTAGATGTATCCCTCTTCCACCACACCTGGTTCACATGATCAGCTGATCATCCAGCTCTGCAGAAGTCTGATGATGACCTTCAGGTGTGTTGGAAGAGGGACACATCTGAACCAGGGCTGTCAGCTCATTTTCTTCTGGGGGCCGCACTCAGCCCGATTTAATCTGCAGTGGGTCAGAGCAGTCCAATAATAACATAACCAATGAATAATGACAACTACAAATGGGTTTAGTGCAAAAAATAACATTCAGTTATGGCAGTATTTACATTTTACAAACTATCCAAACAAAAAGGATGTGAAGAAGCTGAAAAAAATGAAACTGAAGCACAATTTTATCAATATTATGCCTCGACTCATCATTTATACATGTGCACTATAACGGCACCAAACCCTTCAGAACAGGCAGAATATTGTTCAAATTGTCCTGAATTTTCTACAGACATTTCAGGTTGTTCAGAGTTGTCCAGGTTATTCACATCATACTGTTACAGCAGAGTCTGGAAACGTCAGCATTTTCACAATTCAGTGTTTTTTGTACTAAATCAAAGAGCGCAGACCTCTGCCAACACAGATGTGAAATATGTCACCAAATAGCACAGAGTTAGGAGGAGGAGCCAAAGTGGAGATGATGGACAGAGGTGTGTGAGGACACACACACACACACACACACACACACGTATTCACCAACAGCAGTAAACAGGATTAGCTCTTCCAGCTGTCGTCTGCTTTGTCTCATACACTCAGTGCACTGTTGGAACTGTGTGTGTGTGTGTGTGTGTGTGTGTGTAACTGTGTGTGTGTGTGTGTGTGTGTGTAACTGTGTGTGTGTGTGTGTGTGTGTGTGTAACTGTGTGTGTGTGTGTAACTGTGTGTGTGTGTGTAACTGTGTGTGTGTGTGTGTGTGTGTGTAACTGTGTGTGTGTGTGTGTGTGTGTGTGTAACTGTGTGTGTGTGTGTAACTGTGTGTGTGTGTGTGTGTGTGTGTAACTGTGTGTGTGTGTGTGTGTGTAACTGTGTGTGTGTGTGTGTGTGTGTAACTGTGTGTGTGTGTGTTTGTAACTGTGTGTGTGTGTAACTGTGTGTGTGTGTGTGTGTGTTTGTAACTGTGTGTGTGTGTGTGTGTGTGTAACTGTGTGTGTGTGTGTGTGTGTGTGTGTGTGTGTGTGTGTGTAACTGTGTGTGTGTGTGTGTAACTGTGTGTGTGTGTGTGTGTGTGTTTGTAACTGTGTGTGTGTGTAACTGTGTGTGTGTGTGTAACTGTGTGTGTGTGTGTAACTGTGTGTGTGTGTGTAACTGTGTGTGTGTGTGTGTGTGTGTGTGTGTGTAACTGTGTGTGTGTGTGTGTGTGTAACTGTGTGTGTGTGTGTGTGTGTGTTTGTAACTGTGTGTGTGTGTAACTGTGTGTGTGTGTGTAACTGTGTGTGTGTGTGTAACTGTGTGTGTGTGTGTGTGTGTGTGTGTGTGTGTGTAACCGTGTGTGTGTGTGTGTGTGTAACTGTGTGTGTGTGTGTGTTTGTAACTGTGTGTGTGTGTATATGTGTGTAACTGTGAGTGTGTGTGTGTGTGTGTAACTGTGTGTCTGTGTGTGTGTGTGTGTAACTCTGTGTGTGTGTGTGTGTGTGTTTGTAACTGTGTGTGTTTGTGTAACTCTGTGTGTGTGTGTGTGTGTGTGTTTGTAACTGTGTGTTTGTGTAACTGTGTGTGTGTGTTTGTGTGTAACTGTGTGTGTGTGTGTGTTTGTAACTGTGTGTGTGTGTGTGTTTGTAACTGTGTGTATTTGTGTAACTCTGTGTGTGTGTGTGTGTGTGTTTGTAACTGTGTGTGTTTGTGTAACTGTGTGTGTGTGTTTGTGTGTAACTGTGTGTGTGTGTGTTTGTAACTGTGTGTGTGTGTGTAACTCTGTGTG
The DNA here is from genome assembly GCF_902148855.1 of Sphaeramia orbicularis. NCBI lineage: Eukaryota > Metazoa > Chordata > Actinopteri > Kurtiformes > Apogonidae > Sphaeramia > Sphaeramia orbicularis. Next base: position 1,268,738 of record NC_043974.1, on the reverse strand, counting down.
TGTGTGTGTTTGTAACTGTGTGTGTTTGTGTAATTGTGTGTGTGTGTGTTGTAACTCTGTGTGTGTGTGTGTTTGTAACTGTGTGTGTTTGTGTAATTGTGTGTGTGTGTGTTATAACAGTGTGTGTGTGTTGTAACTGTGTGTGTGTGTGTTTGTGTACCTGTGTGTGTGTGTGTGTTATAACAGTGTGTGTGTGTGTGTTTTCAGCTGACGTGTCTGCAGGACTTCTTCGCTGATGATGACGTGTTCATGGCGTGTGGTCCAGAGAAGTTCCGCTACGCTCAGGATGACTTTGTGCTGACCCACAGCTGTAAGAGCCAGGCCTTTGTGAGCGGTGAGAGCAGCTGTTCACACTGTGCTGGGGCAGGTGTCCACTGTCCTTCTGTCTTCTTCAAATGCTGCTAAAGCGTGTGTCAAACTAACATAAAATAAATCCAGCAGGTTTGGAAACTCCAAAGGCTTTCATTCTCATAAAGTTGGGTTGTTTGGTGGATACTTCAGTTATAAGTGGTTGGGATGGGCTCCAGTGACCCCTGTGACCCCTGTGACCCCTGTGACCCCAGTGAGGGTAAAGAGGGTTCAGATCATGAACGAATGATTGATTGAATATAGGCACAGATCATAACGTTCCAAGGTTCAAATCCAAAGTTTCCAGCACTGAATCCAAACTCAGCTGTTGGATGAAGTCACCTCACAGGCTGGAATAGAAACTAGTGGAAAACAGCCCCTGGATCTGAGCAGACATCTACAGACGCCACACTGCAAAGGATGAGAGTCAATGACTTGTAGTTATTTAAGAGTAACTGTTCAATGATCGGGCGACACGGTGGTGCAGTGGTTAGCACTCATGCCTCACAGCAAGAAGGTCCTGGGTTCAATTCCAACACCAGTCTGGTGGGACCTTTCTGTGTGGAGTTTGCATGTTCTCCCCGCGTCTGCGTGGGTTCTCTCCGGGTACTCCGGCTTCCTCCCACCATCCAAACACATGCACTGATAGGTTAGTTGGTTAATCTAAATCACCCATAGGTGTGAATGTGAGAGTGATTGTTTGTCTGTATATGTTCAGCCCTGCGATGAACTGGAGACATGTCCAGGGTGAACCCTGCCTTCACCCCTATGTAGCTGGGATAGGCTCCAAGTGACCCCCGTGACCCTAGTGAGGATAAAGCGGGTTCAGAAAATGAATGAATGAATGAATGTTCAATGATCGGTCGATTACTGCTTTAATAAGGTTCTGCAGATTCCATCTGTGTAAAGAGTTTGAAGTATTTCATTATTTAAGGTGTTGTTTTCTCACAATGATCATGTGAAGAATGACACAGTGTATGATATGAACCTAGACCGACTACCACTACAAACAGGACCCAGGCCCCTGTGGTCCAGCAGCAGATTTAAAGGCATGAACTGACATCTGTTTGACCTCTCAAGGTCAAAGGTCATGGCACCAAATGAAAGCCCATATGTGACTTCCTGTCTGTTGTCAGTAGTAATTTTATCAGTATCTTCAGTTGTTTTCAAGTTGCAGCACTTTGAACTGTTTCCGTTATAAACCAGTGGGGATTTTTAAAATGTCACAAATTCATAAAAAAATTCAAAAATCAATATTTCTCAGTTCTTTGAACAGACTTGGTAGACTTTACCCCAAGGACCCTCTGCTATGAATTTCAGGTGATTGTGGCTGATGGTTTTGGAGAAGAAGTTTCTAGAAATCTGGACAAAGATGACCTTGGGTTTGACCTTTGAGTGTCAGTCGAGGTCAAAGGTCATGACACCAAATGAAAGCCCATATGTGACTTCCTATCGATTGTCAATAGTAATTAGATTGATATGTTCAACTGTTTTCTAGTTCTAGGACTTGTAGCAGTTTGTCCCCTTAGAAACCAATGGGGATTTTTCACATTTCAAAAAGTCATAAAAAATTCAAAAATCAATATTTTTCAGTTCTTGGATCAAACGTCGTAAACCTTACCCCAAAGATGTTCCGCAACAAATATCAAATCATTCTGACAGACTGTTTCTGAGGAGAAGATTCTTAAAAATAGTTTCCCACTGGACCACAGCTGATCCCACCAGACCTTCAGACCTTCAGACCACCGGACTAAAAACTGACACAAAAGGAACAAATGATCGTACTTGGATTGTACGGTCAGCAAAATGATCAGACTTAGTCACACTGAGACTGATTATAGTTGAATTAAACCACATTTCCTGTAGAGACTAGGGCTGTTAGAAAGTATCAGTTCCGCAATATATCGCGATATTTCATTTCACAATACTGTATCTATATTTTTCGGTATTTATTCAAATGCAGATATGGCGGAGGTTCATTTTAGTTTTTTTGTTTTTCTTTATTGTTTATATTTTATTTCTTATTATTTAACACAGTTTTATTAAATCCTGGTTCTTTGAATCCTCCTAAAAGCACTTTTTTTCTGTCTGAGCGGCAGATGGGAGTTCCTTTGGAAACTAGAAGAATGACAAACATTTTGTATCATTCAGTTATTAGCACCAGAACACCTGCTACATTCATTCACTTCATCCATTTCCTATTTCTATTAATCTACTAGGGCTGTTAGAAAATACCAGTTCTGCAATATATCGCAATATTTCATTTGACAATACTGTATCTATATTAAAAAAGTACTGTATGGATATTTTTCCGTATTTATTCAAATGCAGATGTTGTGGAGGTTCATTTTTACCTCCACCAAGAGGCACTGTGATCACTTTGCTTTGTGTGTTTGTGTGTGTGTGTGTGTGTTTGTTTGTTTGTTTTTCTGTTAGCAAGATAACTCATAAAGTTATGGAAGGATTTTCATGAAATTTTCAGGAAATGTTGATACTGGCACAAAGAAGAAATGATTAAATTTGGGTGGTGATGGGGGGGGCAGATCTGTCTTGGCAGAGGTCTGCGCTCTCCAAGTGCTTTTCTTGTTTGTTTTTCTTTATTGTTTCTATTTGATTTCTTCTTCTTTCACACTCTTTTATTCAATAATGTTGGTTCCTTTGTTGGGGTTGAACTCCAATCCTGTTCTGATGTTAGTTGTGAACTAATAGAATCTGAACATTTGAACAGGATCTGAAACTGGAATGTCTGGAAAACAGAATTTCAGTTTGAACACAGTTGGAACATTTGCTGATAGAACATTAGATCCTGTTGGGATCAAATACAAATGTGTTTAGGATTTGGGCAGATTTAGGATGGAATTCAGTTCTTCCAGGAAAAAATCTTTAAACAAAACGAAACAAAAAAATTGCCTTAACAACAGTATCATGAAATATTGTGATATATCGTATCATGATCCAGGTATTGTGGTTTGTATCGTATCACCAGATTCTTGCCGATACACAGCCCTAGTAGAGACAGAACAATTATCTGAATAACTGTAATGATCACATATGGTAACTAGAAAAGCACTCAGAGAGCGCAGACCTCCGCCAAGACAGATCTGCCCCCCCCCATCACCACCCAAATTTAATCCTTTCTTCCTTGTGCCAGTATCAACATTTCCTGAAAATTTCATGAAAATCCATTCAGAACTTTTTGAGTTATCTTGCTAGCAATCAAACAAACAAACATGCACACGCACACACAAACACACAAAGCAGAGTAATCCCAGTTCCTCTTGGTGGAGGTAATCAGACAGACTAAGGCTTCCCTTCTTGTGTCCGTGTGCAGAATGCAGGGCTAAGACTCGCTCCACTGCTCCTCAGAAAACTCCCAAGAGCCCCAGTGGCTCCGCCCTCTCCAAGACTCCACCCAAAGGCCCATCCAGAACAAAGTCACCTGGTCCAGGTAAGAACAGCTGTGGAGAACAAGTACAGGAAGTGTAGCTGATGACAAGCAGCTGTATAACACCCTGTCTATTTCAGCCAATGAGGCGTCAGGATCAGCTGGGAAGTCGTCCAGGTCCAGCCCCTCCCCCACCAGCCCCGGGACCCGCCGCAGTCTGAAGGTCTGGCGTATTCTGGATTTAAAACACTTACCTGCATGTGTTTGGGCTTTGTCAGTCAGTTCAAACCAAAAAAACACACAAATGAAAAAAGAAAAGCAGAAGAAGAACTGTCCTCCTGATTAGAAGTACATACTGAACACAAGTCACATGAGGACAGATGATGACAGTCTGGTTGGTGTCTGCAGATCTCTCCTCGTCGAGCGTCCTCCACCGATGTAAACGGAGAAGCCGAGCAGACGGATGACGCCGTCGAAGGTGGGTGCACGGTGACAGCCAGCGCATGTTAACCTTTAACGTACACAGAACCCACTCATGAACTGGTGTTCCTTCTGCAGTCAACGGTAATCGATCGGTTTCCTCCTCCATCATCAATGAGAAGTACAAGGTGGGGAAAGTCATCGGAGACGGAAACTTCGCAGTGGTGAAGGAGTGTGTGGAGAGGTAAGGTCTGCATCTACATCTGATGAGAAGAAGGCTGCGTTAGAACACAGGTGTCAAACATGTGGACCCGGGCCCAAATCTGGCCCACCAAAGGGTCCAGTCCGGCCCACCAAAGGATCCAGTCCGGCCCACCAAAGGATCCAGTCCGGCCCACCAAAGGGTCCAGTCTGCCCCACCAAAGGGTCCAGTCCGGCCCACCAAAGGGTCCAGTCCGGCCCACCAAAGGATCCAGTCCGGCCCACCAAAGGGTCCAGTCTGCCCCACCAAAGGGTCCAGTCCGGCCCTGGGATGAATTTATGAACTGCATAAATTCCACTCAGATGTGCCCAGTCCTTTTAGTTCAGTTCCACATTCAGACCAGTTCAGTCTGCAGTGGACAGGACCAGTCACATACTGTCAGAAGAACAGAAATAATGACAACTGACAATGTCTGGGTTTTAGTGCAAAAAAAAAAGAAAATTAAATGATGAAAATACTTACTTTTATAAACTATCCAAACAAAACAGATGTGAATAACCTGAACAAACGGACATTTCTTCAGATAAATCAGTGTAATGTTCTCAGTCTTCTTCCTCCACTTCTCATTAGTCCATGTGCATTCTGGATCAGATCTCCAAAGACACTAAACACTGAGGAACAGGAAGAAAAGAGTTCAAACTGGACTGAATTTAATACAGACATTTCAGGTTGGACACATTTGTTCAGGTTAGTCACATTTTATTGGTACAGGAGAGTTTGGAAATGGAAAGAGTTTCACAATTTAATGAGATTTTTTGCACTAAAACAAAGACAAACATTTGTAGTTGTCATTATTTACAGACATAATGTCATATTATTTGTTCCATCAAACCCAGTAGTAAATCTGCAGTGGTTCTTCTGTGTGGGTTCTTCTGCTGTTCTTATTGGACTGTAGATCAGATTGGTCTGGATGTGGAACCCACACTAACATGAGTTCCACAGCCTGGACTGTGGAATTTAGACACTGTGGAAATTCATCCCAGGGGTGGGACTGGAACCTTTGGGGGGACGCAGGTTTGACAGCCCAGCTGTACAGTGTCCTTGGGTGTCTTGAAAGGCACTTATAAATAAAAATTATTATTATTATTAGTTTTTCTACATCAATTCACCTCAGAATTCTCAAAAATGTCAAAATATCTATTACATTCACAGGTCCTTGTAAAATCCTCAGCCTCCAGTTTTGAATAGATCCACTTTTTTATACTGAACAGACAGTTCTGCTCTGTGTGTCTACTGTTCCAGATATTTGAAACATGGTTTTATTCATTTCACTGGGTACAGTTAAGTTTTCCATGGTTTCATTGTGGACAACTCACTCCTTTCACTTGTCCAAATGGTTACAATTTGGAAAAAAAAAGTTGCATGTTCATAAAAATACGACTTTTTTGTGGATGTGGGGCAGTACGTTCCAGTTTAGTTCCATGTTGTGCTGTCTGCAGGTCGACGGGTCAGGAGTACGCCCTGAAGATCATCGACAAGGCTCGCTGCTGTGGGAAGGTGACCACACTAGTTTATATTCTGTCCTTTGGACTTTTGGGTTTCAACTTCAGTTTACGTAAATTTACTGTTTAACCCTTTTATACATGAATTATGAGAACCTTAATCAAGATTTTTTTCCTGAGTGTGTTTATCCTCTTTAGGCGTGAAAAAAACAATGTGATATTTTTTTTTTTTTTTTTTTTTAACCTATTTTTCATGGAGTTACAAAAATGTCCAGTCAGCTGAAAACCATGTGTTTAACTTTTGAAGCTCAGAAACATGTATTTACTGACATACTGTGTGAAAACTATGAAATACAAACATTTTTATCCTCCTGAGACCCAGCAGTGCATTTGTGTCCTCTGTAGGGGACCAAAGTTGGACAGTTTTACTTAAAAAAAAATGCCTTCCATTGTAAAGGACATTCCATTTAAATAAATAAATACATGAAAACAATTTTTTTTTAAATGTATCTGGGAAAAAAAACAAAACTTGTATTTTGTGGTTTCCAATAAAGACAATTGTTTAATAGAAAAAAGCTCAAAATGCCCGTTTTCCTGGGTCTCAGGAGGTTACTGCTGCTAATCTGGTGTTTTCTCACATTTGAACAAACTATAATATGAGTTATTACTGACTCAGATAATATGAAAAAAATAAAACTCTGTTAATTACAGTCTAATAACAATTAGCAATTGATTTAGGTAAA